>NW_006922664.1:106847-117515 GCF_000298275.1 Orycteropus afer afer
AAGATGGGGCAATCTACTTCTGTAGTGATACTGCCTCGGAAACCCAAGGAGGGGTCGCTATGAGTCGGTCTGACTCGACGGCACATAACAACAACAACAAGAGGATCTCTATGAATCAGAATTGACTTGATGGCAGTGGGTTTGGGTTTGGCATCAACAAATAATTGCAAGAACATATCAAATGAGGGTAACAGAGATTAATTGGGAAAAGCATTACAAAGGACAACTTGGCAATATTTATCTAAGCTAAAATGTATAAGGGAGCTCTAGTGGCATAGTGTCTAAGGCTAACCAGAAGGCTGGCGGTTCAAACCCACCACCCACTCCTCAGAAGGAAGGTTGGACAATCTATTTCCATAGTTATACCACCTCAGAAACCCAAGGAGGGGTCACTATGAGTCAGATCCGACTCAACGGCAGTGAGAAAATGTATAAAGCCTTGGAGCCAACAATTAGATCTCTAAGAATTTGGCTCAGAGATAGTCACACAGGTGCCAAATGATTTATGTACAGTGTTATTTACAGCAGCCTTATTTGTTAGCAGAAGTTTAGAAACTATATAACTGTCCATCATAGTGGATCGATTAAATCGATTGTGGAATACAATGGAATACCAAGCAGCTGTGGAAACAACAATCTCAAAAGCTCTTCAAGATATAAACTTATATACAGATATAAAGTCAAGGGGGAAAAAAGCAAGACACAGAATAGTGTAATATGCAAGCACTTGGGTAAAAAAAATGGGAGAAGTATCTGTGACTTACATTTGTTTATATATGCATAAACATCTTTGGAAAGATCCAGAAGAAACTAGTTACAATGATTTTCTGTTGCAAAGAGGTGTAGAGAGAGACAAAGATTTTTTACTGTATTCCTTTTCATATTTTTAAATTCTGAACACTACAAATACATTGTTGGATCAAAACATATTATGTAAATAGGTTATTTTCTAAAGAAATAGAACGAATGAGCAAGATTTGCACTATCATTAAAGAATCCTAGATTCTGAAGAAAAAAACAAACTTACAAAAAAATATTACTTACCTTCTAAATCCCATTTAAATGCTATTTTTAGATTTTTGGTTTTAATTCTTATTCTTTTTTAAAAAAATACCCTGCTATTTTCTCTATATATATATATTTTTTTCAACTTTTTTGGTGGTTTGGGTGATAGTTTACAGATCAAATTAGTTTTCCATTCAACAGCTCATACATATTTTGTTTCATGACCTTGGTTGCAATACTATTTGAAAAAGAAAAAGATTCTCAAGTGTTCTATGGAATAGGGAAGCTACTGATCCATTTCTTCTGGTTTATATTTTTGAAACTGTCACCAAAGAAAATGTTAGCCTTGCAAAGTCAACCACAAGCTGAAATGCAAAAAGAAATAAGAAAAAAGCAATTTAAGGTGTTAAAAATAGAAACTGTAAGTAGGCATACTATCAGCCTGCTTCCTGGGTTTTCCATTTTCATTTCTTTCAGAAACACTTATAAAAAATACTTTGGCTCTGAAAATTTTTTGAGATGATTGATTTTCTGAATGTAAGTGGAGTTAAACTTTTAGTAGGTATCCATTCTAAAGGAAATTGATAGAGTTGTTATTTTTCTATCTGAATCATAATTTCTACATTTAATATGTCATGTCAAGCTGAGTTTTGTTTCTGTTAAGGCTGCAGGGCTATATATTTCTGTTCTCGGTGTAAGTACTAGAAACTTCTTCCCCACAAAGTTTATGATGAAGTTCTCAGAATTTGAAGTTTATTGTTTTGAAAAGTAAATAAAAGTATGTGCTTTTTGAAAACATATTTGAGCTAATCCCTTAATATACATAATCCTACAATTGTGTATAATTTACTGAAATAAAAGTAAACTTTTATCCCACAAGAGAAAAGGAAATATAAATACGTATATGAAAATGCTTGGTTCCACTAGTGATTAAATTATTCCATGAAGGGGAGGAAAAGTGAAAATAGTCAATAAATACGAAAAATGCCTGATTCCACCAGTGAATCATAAAATGTATATTAAGATAATTTATCCAAACATTCTTCATCCAATGACCTGAAAGGAGCCCTGGTGGCATAGTTCTTAAAGTGCTTGGCTGCAACTGGAAGGTTGGCAGTTCAAACTCAGCAGCTGTTCCATGGGAGAAAGATGTGGCTGTCTGCCTCCATAAAGCTTACACTCTTGGAAATTCTATGGGGCAGTACTACTCTGCCCTATTGGGTCACTATGAGTTGGAATCGACTCAATGGCAATATTTGTTTGTTTGAGGTTTTGAGGACCCGACCCGTCTACAGGAGAGAGACAGGCTCATTAACAAATGAGTACTAAAGTTATGGAAATGCAAAATTAGAAATCTGATGAAGTTCCATTGGTTCCCTGATGGGAGGGTGGGCTTCCTTGAAAAGTTAAACCGTGTGCTTTCTTGAAAGATGATAAAAAATGGATGGTAGGTTAGTGTGTAGGACTGAGGATGGGTGATTGTATTCTAGTTGAAGCAGCAGGAGCAATGATATAGGATGTGAAATAGCAGGATGTGTTCAAATACCTGCCAAAGGTCAGTATGCTTGAATCTATGGTTTTGGGGTGTGTGAGGGTGGGATATAGCAAAACACTGTGAAACAGGTAGTCAAGCATCAAAGCTAAGGACTTTGAACTTTATCTGGTAGGGACTGATAAGCCATGGGCTGATTATTTATATCTATTTCCTGACCTATATCATCTTGAATCAGAGTGGCTAATATGTGGTAGATTACAAATGGTTACCATAATTCCTCTTGAGTAGTCTTCTTCTACCCTGATTCTAGGTTGGGCCATGTGACTCACTTTAGCTAACAGGACAGTAACAAATATAAGGCCAACAGAGACTTGAGGTTTGACTTTTCCTACTGTTGCTAGGCCCCACACAGCCATCACTATATGAATAAGCTCAGGCTAGCCTGCTGGAAACATGAGACCAGTCACTCTGATCACCCCAGTCAACAGCCAGAACCAACCTCCAGATATATGAGTGATGTCATACTAGACCAATAAACTCAAAGCAAACTCACTGCCATTGAGTTGATTCTGATTCCTAGAGAATCCTCATTGGGTTTCCAAGATGGTAAATATTTATGGAAGTAGATTGCCCAGTCTTCCTTCCGCGGAGTGGCTGGTGGGTTTGAACCACCAACCTGCTGGTTACCAGTCAAATGCCTTAGGCACTATGCCACCAGAGGTCCTCAGACCAAGAACTCAAAACTCACTCACTGCCATTGAGTCAGATCTGACTCATATAGACCCCTCCATGGGTCTCCGAGGCGGTATCACTACGGAAGTAGATTGCCTCATCTTCCTTCTGAGGAGGAGTGGCTGGTGGGTGTGAACCGCCAGCCTTCTGGTTAGCAGTTAAATGCCTTAGGCACTGCGCTACCAGAGCTCCTTAGACCAATAGTCTCTATTAATCCATACTCTTTAGAGAAAATCAGAAATATTGAAAGAAGAGAAGACATCATCCATAGTTCTACTACCTAAATATAACCATTACATGCTGTTTTAGTATCTTTATTTCCAATCTTTTTCACTGTACAGATTTGTTTTCTAATCCTATATGGTCAATTTTGCATCCTACTTTTTAAATTTAACTCAACAAGTATATTTTCTCATATATTACTCTCTAAATATCATGTTTCATATCCATCCAGTGAGTTAACCATAATTTCTTAGCTATTGTCAAGCAATTAGGTATATAGCATAATGAACCTTCATAAACATAAAGCTTTTTCCAAATTTACAATTATTCCCTTGGAATACTCTCATTAAGTAGAATAACTGTATCAAAGGGTACGAATGTCTTTTAGAAACAATAAATATTGACAACTTTCCCAAAAGATTTCATACAAATTTACACACCTGTCAACACTGAGCACCCATTTCAGCAAAGTCTCAAAAGCCCCCTGGGTTGTTTTTTATTGCTGTTCACTTTGTTTCATTTTTCATCTTTGTTAAATTGGGTGAAAAATGGATTCTGATTTCCATTCTAATTATTTCTTCAGTAAGATTGAAGGGTTGGAAAGTCACATTTTCTCAGTTATTACCAGAGTACGGGGATACTTGATTTCTCCAGGTTACTTTCTTCATTTAATCTACACAATAACTGCTTCTGAATTTCTACATAGAAAGGGTTTAGAAGTAGCTATCTGCTTGGATCTGCATTTGCACAGCAATTTACAAATACTGAGGAAATATCAATTGTCTCTAAGAGTGGAAATTCCATGTCATGAAGATTATTGATAGAAGCCCCACCCCCACCACCAAGCAACCCCCTAGGATTGCCGTGGAATCCACACCACCGTATTGTTCCATTTTACAGATGAGTACCCTTAACCTTAGAGACTTTAAGAAACTTGCACAAATATCCCATAGATATAGAAACATCAGAGAATTCCAATAGAATACTTGGGCAGGATACAGGGAACTCCTTAGCTCATAGAACAAAACTCAAATGAAGTATCAAGAAAGATAAAATGCCATTACAAGATTTTCTCGTATATTTCAAATACAACCACTTCCCCTATCTCTACTGCTACCACTCCAGTTTGAACCATAATCCTGCTCACCTGGATTACCCCAATCAGTTGCTCCTCTACAATATGTGCTCCACAGGTCCCCTTGATATTTCAGCACTCTTCCTTTTATTCATTTGGCAGAATAGGAAATTTGCATTGGTGAATCTGGTCAGCCTCCTCTCACACCCCTTTAGTTCCTCCTGGACCAGTGGGGGGACGGAGTAGTGCATGAGCCCAAGCTGACCCATTCCCCATCTGTAGGACTTAGGCCTGGCTTATGCCTGGATGGAAAAAGTAGCCCGGCCAGTGTCTCAGCCAACTTCAACAGTCTCCCTCACTCTCCTTGATCAATTGCTAGCCTGACAGACGGAAGAATACACCTTCATTTTATTTGTTTAATCCACAAATACCGAGTACCTGCTATGGGGCAACTGCTGTGCTATGCACTGGGGACAGGGCGGTGAAGAAGATACAAATGGGCCTACTGTTTTGGAGCTTATATTTCAGTAAGAGATAGGGAGAAAAAAAAGGCAAATAAACAAAGAGAATATTCATAGGGTATGTTAAGCACTAGGAAGAAAGCAGAGTTTTCTATTAGACTAGAAAGTAATAGGGTTGGAGGCCTACTTAGATTGGGTAGTTGGCAAGCCCCTCCTAGGGGAAATAATGACATTTAAGCTGAAAATTGAAGGACGGGACGGAGGGGTAGGTTGTGGGTGTGGAAGGGCAGAAAGGGAACAGTAAGTCCAAAGGTTCTGAGGTGGAAAAAAAATGGACAAATTCGATTAACTGAAAGAAGATCAGAATGTTCTTGGTACACAATAAGCAAGGGGAAATTTGGCATGAAATGTACCTGAGAGGTAGGCAGGAACCCAATTATAAGGCCTTAGAGACTATTTTAAGGAGTTTGGATTTTATTCAAGGTACAATAAGAAGGCAATGAAGGATTAAAACAGGGAAGAGATATAATCAAATATCTATTGATATTCTGTGGGAAATGGATTGGAATGGTCAAGAGTGATGGTATGAGGAACAGGTAAGAGGCTATGGCTCAGGTCAGGTGAGAAATAATGGTGGTTGTCTGGGATGGGCTGGTGGTCACAAGACAGAAGGAACTACACAACTGCAAATATTTTGGAGGTAGACTCAACAAACTTGCTGATGGATTAGATGTAGAAGATAGAATCAAAAATGACTCCAAGATTTCTAGTTGAGCAAGTAATTAGTTAGTTAGTATTGCCAAGTGAGGAAATTCTGGTGGTGGTGTGGCTGAAGTATAGAGTTGGTGGTTCAAACCACTCTGCAGAAAAAAGATGAGGCAGTCTGCTTCCTTAAAGATTTTCAGCCTTGGAAACCCTCTGTGGCAGTTCTACTCTGTCCTGTAGGGTTCCTATGAGTCAGAAATGACTAAATGGCAGTGGGGTTTTTTTTTTTTTTTTTTTTTTTTTGCCAACTGAGCAGGGCATGAGGGAAAAGTTGAATGGGGAGATCAAAAGTTCAGTACTAGATATGTTAAGTTTGAGATGGGCTTGGTCCTGCGTCTGAATGAAGTGAACACAAGATGCTTTCATATGAAAAATAAATGTGACCCAAATAGATACAATAAGAAATTGAGAACCAAGAACAGGAAGAAATTTTGTAAAAGACCATTCAAAAATAAAAGCACCTGGAACTGTTGTGCTCCTTAGAGAATTTCTTTGAAATTTGCCAATGATAACACTATGAGGAAGGTACAGGAATATTGCTCTTATCATAGATGAGGAAACAAAGGGAGTGGAAATATTTAAAACTCATTCAAAACTATATAGCTAATAAGGGGAGAACTGACGATAATATAAATTGTGACAGTTTATGGTAAAAACAGATGATCTTATTTTTCTATGACTTTGTGCCACGTATTAAGCTACTATCTCTCAGCTCCCAACAAGTCCTTCTGTCTTCTGCTAGTTGATGCTGGGTCTGGGGCCGCAAATCCCACTTGTGCTTTGCCAGCTGCTCCATTAGGCTCTGCCAGTAGGGAGAACAAGCAAGCTAGTGACTAAGAGAGACAGAGAGACCGTAAGGCTGGAGAAAGGAGGAAAGACTTGTTCCTCCCTATCTGCTTTCCATCCCTTGGCAGCAGCTACCCTTCCCATGGCAGCATAGAATCCATTTCGAACTCTTCCAGCACTTTCACCACCAGCTTCATCACCACACTGCCCTAGTGCCAGAGATACCTGCCCGGCTTGGCCAGCACCCCCTCCCCAGAGGTCCGAGTCCCAGACCCCTCCTCTAAGATTTCGATCATTCCAACCTTTCTTTGGATCAATCAGCCATGACAACTTAAGGTTCTTTTTATCCTTTGATTTCTGACAACTTCCAATTCTCCTAGTGTCATAATTCATACATTTCACATTCTGATTATTAATGGATGTTGCAACTGTTTCTTCTCATTTTAAGTTGTGCCACAGTAACAAATGAAGATACCAAAAGCTTTACTCCATCCACATCATTGAGGTTGACTCTGCTTTCAGGAGGGAGTTCTTCCCAGTCGTATTTTGAGTGCCTTCAAACCTCAAGGGCTCATCTTCCAACATTATATCAGACAATTTTCTGGTGCTATTTATAAAGTTTTCACTGGCCGATGTTTTTAGAAGTAGATCCTTCTTCCTGGTCTGTTTTAGTCCAGAAGCTCCACTGAAACCTGTTCACCATGGATGACCCTGCTGGTTTTTGAAATACCAGTTGAATAGCTTCCAGCATCACAGCAGTATGCAAGCCACCACAGTACAACAAACTGACAGACCAGTAGTGGAAATTTACCGTACAACCCAGCAATTCCACTCCTTTACATGTATCCAAGATATGTGAAAGCATGTCCACATCAAGATTCGCATGTCAATGTTTCTAAGAGCATTTTTCATAATTGCCACACCAGTGCTTCTCCTTGGCCATACATTAAAATCATCTGGGATTCTCCTATGCTATGAGACCGGAAGAACTGGATGGTGCCTGGCTACCATTACTGAAAATTTTGATCACAGATTCCATAGAAGGATCCTGATCAAAGGGGGAAAATGAAGAACAGAAATTCAAATTATCATGGACTCTAGATTTTCAGGAGCCATGGAGGGTGGATGAACCCCTGAAACTATTGCCCTGAGATAGTCCTTAAACGTTAAACCAAAAATACCCCCTGATGTCCTCTTAAAATCAAACAACAGTTTAGCTTAACAATAAAAAAAGGGGGTCTCTCTTGAGCATTCTGCTCTTTTAAGAACTATCTATATGGGATCAAATTGACAACACCAACTGGAAAGATTAGATGGGAACTTTAGGGGGTGGTTGCTTTTATGCAAGGGAGGAACAACTTTGAAAGGGAAGGTGAGAAGGGTGGCACAATTCAAAGATTGTAGTCAATGTCCCTAAATGGTACATGTAGAAATTGTTGAATAGGTGTATGTTTTGCTGTGTATATTCTTAACAACAATAACAAGATAAATAAAATTTAGAGAAAAAATATATTATCTACAGTAACATGCAATGACCTTAATATTGTTATTTTTAAATTATCTGGGATGCTTTTAAAGATCCCAATGCTTAGGACTCACCCCAGACAAATGAGTTCAGAATTTGGGGATGAGCATCAACATTTTTTTAAAATTCCCTGGATGATTCCAATGGGCAGCCAAGGTTGAGAATGGACAGATTATTGCATCCGGAGTATTACGCTAAACCCTATGCAGTGTTGTAAAAAAAAAAAAAAAAAAAAAAAGCATGCCTGTATATAGAGGTAGTTCACTTATTAAGAACATGCTATTTTTCCTTGAGTATTTTTGTCTGTTCAAGGACTTAAAGATAAACAGGTTAGTCATTTGAACCCATAACTGTTTGTACTTTATTAATTTGCCTGCTTTAACATTTAACATTTAACAAATGGGAACTGCAAGTTCAAAGCTATCAAAAAGTTAATGATTTCTCTGTCCTCCCCTACTGTTGCAGAAAGATGACTATTTGATAACACTCAAGTTTATTTTGAAAGCAAAGGAGATGCTTGCTATAAAGAAAGATTCCAATCTCCATTTCCTTTGTCTAAAATTCTAGAATTGTAGCATTCTTTTTTTTTTAACCTTTTTATTTGGAAATAATTTCAAATTTACAGAAAAGCTGCAAAAATAGTTCAAAGAGCTCTCGTGTACCCTCTTCACCCAGACTCATCCATTGTCAATACTTCCCCATATTTTGCCTCATAGTTTTCTCTTCTCTCCCTCTTCCTACCCTCCATCTCTCTCTGTGTATATATGTGTTGTTTTGATGCATATAAGAGTAAGTTCATAATGCCCCTTTACTCCTAAATACTTTGGAGTACATTTCCTAAGAACAAGGACATATTCTTACATAACTACAGGTCAACCACAAGAATCAGGTATCTATAGTCCATGCTCAAACTTTTCCGATTGTTCGAATAACATTCTTTATAGCAACTTTTTTTCCAGTGTAGGACCCAATCCAAGATCTCACATGGCCATTGTCTTGTCTCTTTCATTTCTTTTCATCAGAATCCACCCCTCAGCCTTCTTTGTCATTCCTGACCTTGAAAAATTACAAAGAGTACAGGCTAGTTATGTGGCGCAATGCCCCTTGATCTGTGTTTGCCTAATGTTTTCTTCTGTTCAGATTTGGGTGACACATTCTTGGATGGGAATACTACATGAAAGATCTGGTGTCCTTCTCAATGCCTCACATCAAAAGGTTCATGAAGTGAGCTTGTCCCATTACTGGTGATGTTAACCTTGACCACTTGGTTAAAATGACATTTGCTATCGGCTGGGTTTCTTCCCTGGGAAGTTATTAATTGTCTCTTTGTTATGTCATTTGCCGGGACTTGCAGGTCTGGGACTAGCAGGAGGGAAGTGGGGTGCTTAAGGCACAGAATTTAAGGACACTCTCCCTCCCAGGGTCCTGGAAGCACTAGTGCTGGCCCTCATGGGGAGCCATTCTCTTCCCCTTTTTCTTAATTATTATTTTTTTATTTTTGCAGTGTTCCTTCCCCTCCCCTCCCACTCCTGGTAACCAACAAAAAGAGTTTCCTTCCATATATAAACCTTTTCTTGACTTTTTACAATAATGAACTAATACAATATTTATCCTTCTGTGATTGACTTATTTCACTCAGCATAATGTCCTCCATTATAGTGCTCTGGTGGCATAGTGCCTAAGGCATTTGACTGCTAACCAGAAGGCTGGCGGTTCAAACCTACCAGCCACTCCTTGCAAGGAAAATTGGGTAATCTACTTCCGTAGAGATACCACCTCAGAAACCCAAGGAGGGGTCACTATGAGTCGAATCAACTCGACAGCAGTGAGTTTGATTTTCTTTTTTCTAGTTTAATGGCCTCCAAGTTCATCCATGTTATGCGGTGTTTTGTAGATTCTGTGTTATTCTTTAGGGTTGCATAGTATTCCATTATGTGCATGTACCATAGTTTGGTTATCTATTCTTCTGTTGATGGTATGTAGGTTGTTTCCATGTTTTGGCTATTGTAAATAGTGCTGCGATGAACATGGGTGTGCATATATCTGTTCTTGCCCTGGCTCTCACTTCCTTAGGATATATACCTAATAGTAGAATGGCTGGGTCAAATGGTATTTCTAATTCCAACTTTTCAAGGAATTGCCATACTACTTTCCACAGCGGCTGTATCATTTTACAGTTCCACCAGCAGTGTATGAGAGTCCCAATCTCTCCATATCCTCGCCAGCATTTTTTATTTTCTGTTTTGTTGAACTTTGCCTTTAGTGCTGGGGTGAGATGGTATCTCATTGTTGTTTTGATTTGCATCTCTCCACTGGCTAATGATTGTGAGCACTTCTTCATGTATTTGCTGGCCGCCTGAATATCCTCTTTGGTGAAGTGTCTATTCATGTCTTCTGCCCATTTTTTAATTGGACTATTTGTCTTTTTGCTGTTGAGGTGTTGGAGTTTTCTATAAATTTTAGAGATAAATCCCTTGTCAGATATGTCATTGCCAAATATTTCTTTTCCAATCTGTAGGTTCTCTTTTGACTCTTTTGGAGAAGTCTTTGGAAGCACATAACAATTTAATTTTTAGAAGGTCCCATTCATCTAGTTTCTCTT
>NW_006922664.1:117615-118513 GCF_000298275.1 Orycteropus afer afer
ATTCACATAATGGTGCCTTTTTTTTTTTTTTCTTTCAGCTGATATATTTGTTGGTCCAAAAATAGGTACTCAATAAATGACACATAGGCATATCTAGTTCAACACTGTGATTTGGGCCAACTATTTCATCTCTTTGGAGTCTACCTTTTCATGCATAAAACAGGCATCATAATGCCCATCTTTCAGGAGCATTTTGTTCTTGTTGTTAGATACCATCAAGTCAGCTCTGACTCAGTGACCCCACATACAACAGAAGAAAGCACTGCCCAGACCAGTGCTATCCTTACAAGCATTGCTCCGTCTCAACCTACTGTGACAAACCAACTGGTTGAGGGTCTTCCTCTTTTCTGCTGACCCTCTAATTTACCAAGCATGACATTCTTCTCCAGGGACTGGTCCCTTCTGACAACATGTCCAAAATATGTAAGATGAAGTCTCGCCATGCTTGCTTCTCAGGAGCATTCTGGCTGTACTTCTTCCAAGACAGATTTATTTGTTCTTCTGGCAGAACAGGAAATATTTAACACTCCTGGCAAAAACTGTAATACAAATGTATCAATTCATCTTTACTCTTCCTTATTCACTGCTCAGCTCTCACATGCATTTGATGTGATTGAAAATAACGTGGCTTGGGTGAAACCTAAAACTATAGAGTTCCTCAAGGAAAATCTAGGGGCAAATTTAGGCTGTCCTAATAGATGGCATGAATATTCTATCAAGCGTAACTCAAAATGCACAAACAGCAGAAGAGAACCAGATGATTGGGACCTTCTAAACATTAAGTTATTGTGTGCCTCCAAAGACTTCTCCAAAAGAGTCAAAAGAGAACCTACAGAAAAAAACTATAAAGTGGAGTTCTGGCAAGATGGCGGATTAGGCAGAAGGATTGCACAGACCC
>NW_006922664.1:140508-142320 GCF_000298275.1 Orycteropus afer afer
AGTGCATGGAGGGATGGACACTGGGAAGAGGTAACTATGGGGAGGAAGTGGGAGGGGAGCTGTTGCATTGTGGTAAATTGTGGTCAATATCATGAGACAAAGTGTATATGAATTGCTGTATGGAAAGTGAATTTGCTCTGTAAATCTTCACCCAAATCACAATTTAAAAAATTTTTTAAAAAAAGAAGGAGAAAAAAAGAAAATAATGTGGCTTGGGCCAGGCATACCACAGTCCTCAAAGTAACATCTTTGCTTTTTAACACTTTAAAGAAGTCTTTTGCAGCAGATTCACACAATACAATACATTGTTTGATTTAATGACTGCTGCTTCCATGGGTGTTGATTGTGGATCCAAGGAAAATTAAATTCTTGACAACTTCAAACTTTTCTCTCTTTATCATGATGTTGCTTAATGGTCCAATTGTGAGGATTTTTGTTTTCTTTATTTTGAGGTATAATTTACTGTAGACTGTAGTCTTTGATCTTCATCAGTAAGTGCTTCAAGTCCTCTTCACTTTCAGTGAGCAAGGTTGTGTCATGTGCATATTGCAGGTTGTTAATGAGTCTTCCTCCAATTCTGATGCCCTGTTCTTCATTTAGTGCAGCTTCTCGGATTATTTGTTCAGCATACAAATTGAATAAGTATGGAGAAAGGATTCAACCCTGATGTAAATCTGTCCTGATTTTAAACCATGCAGCATACCCTTCTTCTGCTCATACGACTGACTCTTGGCCTATTTATATGTTCCTCATGAGCACTGTTAAAAGTTGCAGAATTCCCATTCTTCACAATGTTATTCATAATTTGTTATGATCCAGACAGTTGAATGCCTTTGCACAGTCCATAAAACACAGGTAAACATCTTTCTGGTACTCCCTGCTTTTACCCAAGATCCAGTCTGACATTAGCAATGATATCCCTCCTTCCACATCCTCTTCTAAATCTGGCTTGAATTTCTGGAAGTTCTTTACCAACATACTGCTGCAACCATTTTTTAATTGTTGTTGTTATGTGCCGTCGAGTCAGACCCAACTCATAGCGACCCTTCCTTGGGTTTCCGAGGCGGTATCACTACGGAAGTAGACTGCCCAACCTTCCCTCCGAGGAGTGGCTGGGGGGTTTGAACCGCCAGCCTTCTGGTTAGCAGTCAAGTGCCTTAGGCTACGCTACCAGAGCTCTCTCTCTTTTTTTTTTTTTTTAATTATCTTCAGCAAAATTTTACTTGCATGTGATATTAATGATATTGTTCAGTAATTTTCACATTCTATTGGATTCCCTTTCTTTGCAATGGACAAAAATATGGATCTCTTCCAGTCAGTTGGTGGCTGAGAAACATAATGAGGGATGAGGGTTAAATAAGATGGCTATGTAAGTGTGCCTGGCACAACAGCTGTCCAAGGGTAGGGACATCAATGTTTTCTTTTGCCTCTTAAATTACTGTTGTTAGATTCAAAGTAGTTTAAATGTGTACTTCATGGTTTCATCAGAGACATCAATATTCCTAGAGAGTCTACTTCTCTATCTTGAACAGTCCAATATGGTAGCCACTGACTGGCTACATATGGCTATTTAAATTTAAAATTAAGTTATTTAAAATTTAAAATTCATTTTCTCAGTCATATTAAGCACATTTCATGTGCTCGTGACTACTGTACCGTACAGCACAGATACAGAGCATTTCTATCATTGCAGAAAGTTAATTTGAATAGTGTTTACACTAATCTGAGTACAATAACTGCTTAAGGTTTCTTCCTCAACCTAAGTCAGGATCTTCCCAAATACTGTATATCAAACCTCACTTGGTTGATGAA
>NW_006922664.1:143405-145564 GCF_000298275.1 Orycteropus afer afer
TGAACCACCAGCCTTCTGGTTAGCAGTCAAGTGCCTTAGCCACTATGCTACCAGAGCTCCCTTAAACAAGGTACATACTGTATAAATGTTGAGAAGGGTAGAGCTCTCTCTGTGGTACCTGGCAACAAGCTAGCTGGAACCTGTGGTTCCCCCTGTGGGGAGCAGGAGGACCAAACTCAGCACTCTGAGGGCTCCTACACTTCTGGGTGCTGGGCACCTGGCCCTTCCCAGCACCATGCTCAGCAGGTATCTAAATGCCAACTGCTTGGAGTCTGAGCCCAAAAGGTTTGACTCTCCACTTCTCCACCTGCTATTCAAACCTGTTCGTAGGTAACAGGATGTGTGCATGGTACCTGCTTGAGTTCAGAGGGCCAGCCTGAGCCCTCTCTCCATAGATGACCCTTTTACCCAGGGTTCCAGGCTCACCAGTTACCCAGGGGCACCACTGGTATTGGGGGGGGGGGAAGCTAAAATTCTTAAGTTTCTTCTTTTTCTCTGACTACATTAATGCATCATTTCAAAAAATTATCAGAAAATATATAGAAGTATAAAGAAAATAAAAATTGGAGACTTCTAGCAAGATGGCGGAATAGGCAAACAACTTACTCAGACCCTCTACAACACAGAAATGAGAACCCAATGGAAATACATACAAATGACAATCCTGGAACCCTGAGACTTGAAGGAAAGGATAAAGAAGTGGATTAAATGCTGACTAATAGAAGAAATTGAATGAAAATAGCAAATAAGGAGAGAAATGGAGATGTGGATTATTGACTGGTCCGACAGCATGACCATTTTGAATATTGCAAGTGGCATTTTGATGAGGGCAGCAACCTGATTTTTGGTTTTACTTGCCAAGGACTGTACAGACACCCACACTGGTGGCTGGCAACCCAAAAGCAACCATGCTCACATGACCCAACCACATCCATACCTCTTGAAGCCCCACCCACTGGCCAAGGGCCACCACCTGCTTTTGTACCAACTGATTAATTATAGATGGTGGCCAATACCAGCTCAACCCACTCTCAACTGCTCTATACAAACAGCGAATAGAAATCTGAGCATACATTCTCATCCTCTATCACACTCACCAGGAGACAGGTGGTGAGTGCCTAAATGCTGCCAAACTAGGAAATAGAGTGGCACACCACCACTGTTCACTCAGATACATCAAAACAAAATAAAGAAAAAAAAAAAAAAACCCTGGGTGAATCACACCAACATACAATCACCAATATAACACAAATACAATGACATCACACTGTAGAGACAACTGATAATCCAAGTTCACAAAAAGCTACAAGGGTTGAGAATACAGAGCCTGAAAACCTCCCTGTGGAAAAAGGGGTATTTGAACAACTTAATAAGGAAATCAAAAGAATTATATTTAGGAATGTTATATAAATTGAGAGACAGATCAAGGGAAACAGGCAAAATTAAGGAAAACACAGACTAAACTGAAGAAGAATTTAGGAAAACAATACAAGAACAAAATGACTAAATAAATGAAAATTCAGAAATCATACAAAAGCAGCAAATAGAAATCCATAAGATTAATATTAAAATTTCAGAAATAGAAGGAATTGGAAGGGCAAAGGAGTAGAACTGAATCGATGAGAGACACAATTAGCGACACTGAAGACAAATATCTCAATACTATTGTGTTAAGGGAAATATTGGAAAAAAGAACAAAAATAAATAAAAGAAGAAAGCCTAAGATTTATGTGGAACACCATCAAGAAGAATCATTTATTTGTGATTGGAATTCCAGAACAGGAAGAGACAAATAAAAACACAAGGAAAACTGTTTAAGGTTTGTTGGAAGAATACTTCCCTAATATGATGAAAGACATGAAGATATGCATTCAAGAATTTCAACGAAGCACAAAGAGGATAGAACCCAAAGGAAAATCACCAAAACATATAATAATCAAATTTGACAAAACAAAGACAAAGAAGGAATCATAAAAGCAGGTTGGGGAGAAAAAAAAACATTATGTACAAAGGGCAACCGATAAGATTAAACTTTGATTTCTTGGCAGAAACAATGGTAGTGAGAAGGAAATGGGATGACACATATAAAACCCTGAAAGAAAAAAAAAAAAAAACTGCCAACCAAGAATTATATACTCAGGGAAATTGTCCCTTAAATA
>NW_006922664.1:145664-146132 GCF_000298275.1 Orycteropus afer afer
GATTAACACACATGACAACATTACCAAGAAACCAACCCAGATATAGAAGTATACAAAGTAAAAAGGACTTATATGCCTGGAAACAGGGAACTTGAAACATCAATTGATAAATGAGAACAATTACAAAGCAAAGAGAGGGAATAAAGAGTGTAGCTTCAGAACTTTCAAATGGAAAGGAAGTCAAGATGATTTCAAGAAAGGATGGACTACTTTAAACTTGAGAAGAAAATAATAAACCACAGGGTAACCTCAAAGAAAATTAATAAACCTTTCCATCAAAACAAAAATGAGGACAGTCATGAATACTTAGCAAATACTGAAACAACAGCAACAAAGAAAATGATAAGAAAATTTAAAAAAAAATGAGCTCAGCACAGAAAATTATATGGAACAAAGAAATCAGCAACACAACAACAACAACAAAATAAGGAAATTCATACTTGTTGATAATTATGCTAAATGTAAATG
>NW_006922664.1:146732-149777 GCF_000298275.1 Orycteropus afer afer
AAATATCTATGCACCTGATGAAAGAGCCCCAAAATATATAAATCAAACTTTAACAGAATTGAGAAGAGAAATAAATGACTCCATAGTAATAGTAGGAGACTTTAACACTCCACTTTCAGTGAAGGATAGAACAACTAGAAAGAAACTCCACAGAAGAACAAATCAAAACAATCACCCAACTTGACCTTATACACATATACAGAGCACATCATCCAACACCACCACAATACATTCTGTTCCAGCACAAAAGGAATGTGCTCCGGAGTAGATCATGTGTTAGACTGCAAAGCAAGTCTCTCAATAAATTTAAAAACATCGAAATACTGCAAAGCATCTTCTTAGGTCACAATCCTTTAAAATGAGAAATCAAAAATAGGAAAATCAAGGAGAAAAAAAAAAGCAAACACATGGAAACTGAATAACATCCTCCTTAAAAACTACTGAGTAATAGAAGAAATAAAAAATAAAGTTAAAAAAATTTCTTGACTAAAATGAGAATGAAAACATAACATACCAAAATCTTTGGGACACTGCAAAAGCAGTGCTCAGAGGGCAATTTGTAGCAATAAATGCAGACATCAAAAAAGAAGAAAGAGTCAAAATCAACACCTTTATCCAACATCTCCAACCATTAGAAAAAAGAATAGCAAAAGAAGCCTACAGTCACAAGAAGAAAAGAAATAATAAAGATTCAAGCAGAGATAAATGAAATAGAAAACAGAAAAACAATAGAAAGAATCAAGAGTAGACATTGGTTCTCTCAAAAGATTAATAAAAACAACAAATCATTGGAAAATTTAACAAAGGTAAAGAAGGACAATATGCAAATAACATGTGTCACAACAGAACCAACTGAAACAAAAAGAAAATATCAGGATACTATGAAGAACTGTACTCCAACCAATTTGAAAATCTAGAAGAAATGGACAGATTTATAAAAACACCCTACCTACGTAACCTAACACAGACTGAGGTAAAAATTGGAACAGGCCTACAACAAAAACAGAAATTGAACAGGTCATCAAAAAAAAAAAAAACCTACCAATTAAAGAAAACAGCGTGGCTGAGATGGCTTCACTGGCGAATTCTACCCAAGATTCAGGGGAGAGTAGACACTAATCCTATTCAAACTACTCCAGAATATAGAAAAAGTGGGAATACTCCCAAATTAATTTTATGAAATGAGCATAACACTGATACCAAAGCCTAGCAAAAAATACCACTAAAAAAGAAATTTATTAACCAATATCTCTTATGAACAGAGACACAAAAATTCTGAACAAAATCCTAGCCAATAGACTCCAACAACATATCACAAAAATAATACATCATGACCAAATGGGATTCATGTCAAGTATGCAAAGATGTTTCAACATTAGAAAAACAACCAATATGATCCACCACATAAATAAAATAATAGGAAATAAAAACATGATCATATCAATTGATGCAGAGAAAGCATCTGACAAAATCTGACACCCACTGCTGATAAAAATGCTCACCAAAATAGGAACAGAAGGGAAATTCCTCAAAATAGCATATACACAAAACCAATGGCAACAACATTATTCTTAACTGAGACTGAAAACATTCCCCTTGCAAACAGGAAACTGACAAGAACTGCCTTTATCACCACTCCTATTCAGTATTGTATTGGAAGTCCTACACAGAGCAATAAGGCAAGAAAGGGAAACAAAAGTCATTCAAATTGGAAAAGAAGTAAAACTATCTTTATTTGCAGATGATTCTATACATATAAAACCCCAGAGATTCAACAAAAAGAACTACCGGAACTAATAAATCAACTAAGTGGCAGGATACAAGGTCAACATAAAAAAATCAATGGCATTCCTCTACAGTAACAAAGAGAGCTCTGATGAATGATTTTCTTGATATATTGTTGCAGTCTATTGGCTAGGATTTTGTTGAAGATTTTTGCATCTATATTCATGAGGGATATTGGTCTGTAGTTTTCTTTTTGAGTGATGTCTTTTCCTGGTTTTGGTATATTAAGGTTATGCTTGCTTCATAAAATGAGTTAGGGAGGATTCCATCCTTTTCTATGTTTTGGAATACTTTGAGTAGGATTGGTATCAGTTCTCTGAATGTTTTATAGAATTCCCCAGTGAAACCATCTGGGCCAGGACTTTTTTTAGTTGGTAATTTTTTGATGACCTGTTCAATTTCTTCTTTTGTGATGGGCCTGTTCAAATTTTTCACTTCAGTCTGTGTTAGTTTAGGTAAGTGGTGTGTTTCTAGAAAACTGTCCATTTCCTCCAGATTTTCAAATTTGTTGGAATACAGTTCTTCATAGTATCCTGATATTATCCTTTTTATTTCAGTTGGTTCTATTGTGATGTCACCCATTTCGTTTCTTATTCGTGTTATTTGTATTCTCCCCCTCTTTCCTTTGTTAAATTTGCCAGTGGTTTGTCAATTTTATTGACCTTTTTGAAAAACCAACTTCTGGTCTTGTTACAAAGAGAACTCTGAAAAGGAGATCAGGAAAATAGCAGCTATTTACAATAGCTACCCAAAAGATTAAGTACTTAGGCATAAACATAACCAGAGACATAAAAGACCTATACAAAGAAAACTACAAAATACTATTACAAGAAAGCAAAAGAGACCCGCATAAGTGGAAGACTATATCGTGCTCACAGATATGAATACTTAACATGATGAAAATGTCAATACTACCCAAAGCAATCTACAGATACAATGCAATCGCCATCCAGATTCCACCATCATTCTTTAAAAAGATGAAAAACTAATCACCAACTTTATATGGAGAAGAAAGAGACCTAAAGCACTACTAAATAAGATGAAAAAAGTAGGAGGCCTCACACTCCCGAATCTCAATACCTACTATACAGCCACAGTACTTTAAACAGCTTGGCATTAGTACAGTGACAGACACATAGACCAATGGAATAGAATTTAGAATCCAAAAGTAAATCCATCCACTCATGGACAAAGTGCCACGACCCATTAAATATATAGGCCCTTTAACAAATGGTGCTGGCAAAAGTGGACATCTACCTG
>NW_006922664.1:151647-156389 GCF_000298275.1 Orycteropus afer afer
TCAAGAAGGGAGTGTGTCAGGGTTGTATCCTTTCACCATACTTATTCAGTCTGTATGCTGAGCAAATAATCTGAGAAGCTGGACTATATGAAGAACAATGTGGCATTAGGATTGGAGGAAGAATCATTAACAACCTGCAATACTCTGACGACACAACTTTGCTGAAAGTGAGGATGACTTGAAGTACTTACTGGTAAAGATTGAAGAATACGCTCTTCAGTATGGATTACATCTCAATATAAAGAAAACAAAAATCCTCACAAGTGGTCCTATAAGCAACATTACAATAAATGGAGAAAAGATTGAAATTGTCAGAGACTTCACATTGCTTGGTTCTACAATCAATACCAATGGAGGCAGCAGTCAGGACATCAGACGACCTATAGCACTGGGCAAGTCAGCTGTGAGGGACCTCTTTTGGGTGCTGAGGAGCAAGGATGCCTCCTTGAGGACTAAGGTGCACCTGACACAAGCCATGGTATTTTCAATCACCTCCTATGCATGTGGGAGCCAGACAATGAATAAGGAAGACTGAAGAAAAGTTGATGCTTTTGAGCTGTGGTGTTGGCGAAGAATGCTGAAGGTACCATGGACTGCTAGAAGAACAGGTCTGTTCTGGAGGAAGTGCAGCCAGAATGCTCCTTGGAGGCGAGAATGGCCAGACTTCGTCTCACCTACTTTGGTCATGTTGTCAGAAGGGACCATTCCCTGGAGAAGGATATCATGCTGTTAAGGTGGAGGGTCGATGGAAGAGGGGAAGGCCCTCAAAGAGATGGATTGACACGGTGGCAGTGGGGATGGACTCAAGTATGGCAAGGATCATGGAGCTGGCTCAGGACCAAGCGGTGTTTCGTTCTGCTGTGCATAGGGTCGCTATGAGTCGGAGACAACTCGAAGACACCTAACAACAAGAAAGCTCAGAAGGCAGAAAAGGATAGGAAAGAAGGGCGAATCGAAACTGGGAAGAGCTCTGTTACTTTTGAGGGATTGCAATCAATGTCACAAGACAAAATGTATATGAATTGTTGAGTGGAAAACCAATTTGCTCTGTGAATTTCCACCCAAATCACAATAAAAAAAGTTTTAAAAAATGAAACAAAAGCATAATTTACTAATGTAGGGTTATACTACACAAATTATCTATTCACTCCTGCTATCCAGTCACTTACTAAATATAGGGCTGTACTCCACATAGTGTTCCCACCCCACCCTGCACTTGTTTTCTTAGCTTTAAAAGATACACAGTGGCGATAGTTGGAGCTGTGTGTCAACTTGGCTGGACCACAATTCTGTGTGGTTTAAGCAATTGTGATGTGTATTGTTCCAATGATGGGATCAGATGTATATATTCTGAGCAACCAATCCATTGAGAGGGAGTTTCCCTAGGGGTATGGGCTGCTTCCAGTATATTTATGGACATCCTGGGAAAAGATACACTCTTCTGTGGATCGGGATTCTGCCTACAACTGTCCATGAAAGAACAATCCACCATTCAGCCTGAAGATCTTGGATTCATTCGTTGGAGTCAACAGCCAGAATACTGCCTGCGAACCTTGAGCTCCTCAGCCCTGCAGCTGCATTAGTCGGGAAAAGCCTCCAACTTGATGTTTGATCCAAGAACTTGCCAGCTTCTATAAGTGTGTGAGCCATTTTCCTAAGATAAATTTCTCTTTTTCTATGTATATATAAGCTTTACTGGTTTTGTTTCTCTAGAGAACGCAGTCTAACACAACAGTAAACAATGCTCTCCCCGCAAAATTGCTGCCTCCTGGGCTCTGGCGACATGTCAGGTGTACGCTGAGCTGCAAGAGATGAGGTTGGCTGGATGTAGAGTACTCAGGCAGCCCCCCATTCTGTACCTAAAGTACCTATGTGATTAATTATACCCTGCTTGGTACACTGTCTCTCCCTCTCTCCCTGGAAATGCCAAGTCACATCTCGTCTACTGACACTGTGTCCCATCAATCAGGTTTCACAATGAATGTGCCTGAAAACAAGGTACAAGCTGACCCGTTAACATTCCACATTTATCTTAGCTCATTACATTCTGCAGAGAAAATATACAGAGTGGTGCGTTTTTCTTTCTTTGTAACAGCTTTATTGAGATAAAATTCAAAGACTATATAATTTACCCATTTAAAGTGTACAATTCACTGGTTTTTAGTGTATTCAGAATGGTGCCATCATTGTTACCATTTTAGAACATTTTTATCCTCCCTAAAGGAAACCCTATACTCATTTGCAGCCACTCTCCATTTCTTCCCATGTCCCATGTCCCTCAAACCCCTAGCAACCATTAATCTACTTTCTGTCTCTATGGATTTGTTCATTCTGGACATTTCATATAAATGGAATCAGACATTATGTGGCTTTTAGTGTCTAGCCTCTTCCACTTAGCATAGCATTTTCTAGGTTTGATTTTTTTTTTTTTTTGTGATGAAAATATAAACACCAAAACACTCACCAACACAACTCCTGCGTTTACAATTCAATGACATTGATTATATTTTTCATGTTGTGCAACCATCATCGCTATCCCATTCCAAATCATTCCACTACCATTAATATAAACTCAATGCCCCCCACCCCAAACAAAAACTCCCTCTTTCCGCCTCCCTCCCATTCTTGGTAACCATTGGTTTGTATATATTTGCTTGTTTCATATAAGGGAGATCATACAGTATTTGTCCTTTTTGTGGCTGACTTATTTCATTCAACATAATGTCTTCAAGCTTCATCCATGTTGTATGTATTGAGACTTCATTTCTTTGTATCATCCACTTTATGGATTCATATTTCAGTTACCCATTAATCAGTTTTATGGATGTTCGGATTTTTTCCATTTTGTGACTATTATGAATAATTCTGCTATAAACATTTGGGTACAACTCTTTTCTTGAGCTTGATTTTATTTCTCTTGGGTATAGACTTGGGAGTGGAATTGCTGGGTCATATAATTCTATATTTAAGTTTTTGAGGAATTGACAAACTGTTTTCCAAAGCTGCTGCATCATTTTGCATTCCCACCAGCAATGTGTGAAAATTCTAATTTTTCTACATCCTCACCAAGTTATTGTTGTCCCTCTTTTTTATTACAACCATTCTGATGGATGTGAAGTGGTATCTCATTGTGGTTTTGATTTGCATTGCCCTAATCATAACCAACCAGCCACTCCTCAGAAGGAAGATGGGGCAATCTACTTCCATAGTGATACTGCCTCGGAAACCTAAGGAGAGGTCACTATGAGTCGGGTCTGACTCCACGGCACATAACAACAACAAACAACAATGATGAATGAAGAAGCTCTGGTGGTACAGTGGTTAAGGCATTTAGCTGCTAAGCAAAAAGTCAGTGGTTTGAATCCACCAGTTGCTCTACAGAAGAAAGATGAGGCAGTCTGCTTCCTTAAAGGTTTACAGCCTTGGAAACCCAATGGGGGTCACCATGAGTTGGAACTGACTTGATGGCAGTGAGTTTTTTAGTTTTGTTTTTTGAATGATGAATGATATTGAGCATCTTTTAATGCACTTACGGGCCATTTGTACATCTGTTCAGATTCTTTGTCCATTTTTCAATGGGTTGTCTTTTTATTATTGAGTTGTGTAAATTCTGGATACAATGTCCTATATTTTCTGCTATTCTGTTGTTTGTCTTTCACTTTTTTGATGGTGTCCTTTTTTTTTTTAATCTGATTTATTTAGTTTATAAATACATTGAAGCCCAAGCCTTCAAATCTTGGAAAACTGTATGTTTGGACAGGGCATGACACGGAAAGAATATTCACCAACATCTTCTGCCTAGATGACCACATGTGGGAACAGAAACTGTCTACCTTAGCTGTGGCCTGAGCCATTCTTCTGGTAGGCAGCACCACCACAGGATCGCATAAAAGATAATCCCTCAAACATTAAAGGGCAGATTCTGTACATGTGAAGTGTCTTGGCTGTACTAAAAATAAAATGTGAAAGTCTTATCAGCATGAATATTCAATATGTACAACAGTCAAAAGGTTAGAGTTGAGAATGTTACATGTTAACGTTTACATCAACCAAGCATTGGACTTTTCCAGCCTTAATATATTCTAGCATTTACATTTTTATTTATTTATTTATATCGTGATTTGGGTGAAAATTTACAGAGCAAATTCACTTTCCATACTGCAGTTCACATATACTTTGTCTCATGACATTGACTACAATTTACCCCAATGCAACAGCTCCCCTCCCACTTCTTCCCGGTAGTTACCTCTTCCCTGTGTCCAGTTACCTCTTCTCTGTGTCCATCCCTCCAAGCACTCCTGCCCCCTGAGCTGTCTCCCTGTACATAATCATCCCTTCTTTCTCCCATGATTGTTCTCTCCAAGGAGTATATCTACCTTGGGTAAATGTTCAAGAGTTTTTATTTTTGATGAGATCCAATTTATCTCTTTTTTATTTTGTCACTTGTGCTTTTGGTGTCATATCTAAGATGCCATTGCCTAACCTAAGGACATGAAGATTTACCCCTATATTCTGTCTAGGAGGGGAAATAAGCCATAAACATAAATTACTGTATTCCAAGTATAAGAGAGGTATAGGTAAAATGCTACAGATATGAAGAATGAGGTAAAGCTTCTAAGTTGTTGTTGTTGTTATGTGCCGTGGAGTCGGCCCCGACTCATAGCGACCCCTCCTTGGGTTTCCGAGGCAGTATCACTACGGAAGTAGGATTGCCCAACCTTCCTTCCGAGGAGTGGCTGGTG
>NW_006922664.1:157423-163854 GCF_000298275.1 Orycteropus afer afer
GGGGCCATAGTCTCTGGGTTTCACCAGGCTTTATCAGACCAAAACCTGGTCCCCTTTTTTTTTTTTTTTTACTTTTGTTCCACATTGTTCTCCCACTCTATCCAGGATCCCCAATTTTGATCCCTTTCTGAGTGGTTGGCAGTGGTAGCTGGGCACCATCTAGTTTTCTGCTCTTAGGGTTGTATAAGCTGAGGTTCCTGTGGTCCACTAGTCCCTTGGACTAATTGTTTCCATGCATCTTTGATATTCTTCACACTTCTTTGCTCCAGAGGAGGAGCGACCAATCGTTGCATCTTAGATGGCCACTCACAACATTTTAAGACCCCAGTCACTAGTCTCCAAAGCAGGACATAGAACAAAGTTTTCGTGTAGTATGTTACACCAGTTGTGTTTGATGTCCCCTTGCAACCATGGTCCCAAGCCCATAGACCCAGTGACTCATTCCCTCAGGCTATTTCGCTATGGCTAAGACGTTACCATCACTTTGTCCCATTAGCTCTATTATATATATGGACATTCATAGAGCATACCAATATGTCTGTAAAATATCCAGATGTAATCATTTTTAATGCCTGTGTAATACAGCTCATGGATAATCTATAATTTATGCAAATTATAGTTACACATTTCTATTTTTCCAGTTTTTCACTTTTTAAATAAAACACTTTTGGAATGCATGACATCTCCTCTTTGGAACATGTTAGTTGTTTTTTACTATGAAAGGTATACATGTTAAATTTTTTTTTCATAACAATGTTAATTTGGTAAATGTTATCTATATTTTTTCACAAAACCAAAAAAATCACACTGAACTATACATGTGAATGTTGTTGAAGTGGAAAACATCTTGTTACCTATATGTAGTTTTAAAAAGAAAGAAAAAAATTTCAAACAATTTTGAAGATTAAAAACAAAACAAAACAAAAAATTTTTCTTTCAATTTCACTCCCCAGAAATGTTCTATGGTGTGTTAGTTTAAAATGTTTGAATTTATTCAGAAAGGAAATGGCAAAAGTCTTTGAATGCATGTTTATTGCTACATGTGATTAATTTTGTCTAGTCACTGCACGTTTCATCTGGAACTCATGAAGCCATGTTATTCACACTATAGGTCTTGCCCCATTAGTGAAATCAAATTAGAGGGTCATAACCAGCATTATTTTAAAATGAAATAGAACAGAACTGAACAGATCAGATCAGCATGTACTGCACATAGTAAGGGTAGGTACTACTTTGTGAAAATTTTGTTTCAATACCATATATGTGTGTGTGTGTATTCATACACATAGATATGTGAAATGTATGTGTTAATGTAGGTTGCAGCCAAGAAAAATTTAAAAGTCACTGCTTTAAGCAATTTAAATATATATTTAACATTACTTTCTATAATGAAGGTGAAGTGGTACATGGGGCAGGACTAATTTTTCTTAAGTAAAATATAGCAATTAATAAAACATAAGCAAAATACAGACAACTAGACACTATGGGAGAGAGATCCAATAGATCTACTGCCTCAGGACTATAGTACTGGGGGATACCACACTCAATTGGCACAACAAAATACATAAAAGCGTTGCTCCACATCCTACATTGGTGAATAGCGACTGGAGTCTTAAATGCTTTCAAGTAGCCATATAAGATGCAGCTAACAGTCTCCTAGCATTGGAAGTGAAGAAGAATGCAAAAAAAAGGGGGGGCATTTAGAACCAATCAGCCCAAGGACGTGATGGCCCTCGAGACCAGAAGAACTAGATGGTGCCCGGATACCAATGCCAACCACTCAGGAAAGGATCAAATCTGGAGATCCTGGATAGAGTGGGAGGGAAAATGTGGAACAAAATCAAAAAACTCAATAATGACAAGAATTACTGGTCAGATGAACTCTGGTGAGATCCCCAATACTATGGCCCTGGAATACATTCTGCGCCTGGAATAAAACTCACCCTCAGGGGCGGGCTCTCAGCCCAATAGTTAACAAGTACACTCAGACCACTCAACCCAGGATAACGCACCCACATACTCTATGGGAATACATCCCTTAGAGCAAAAGACCACGGGACACCAGAGGACCAACATTCAAATTGAGGAAATGCAGGACAAACAGGAGTGCATGAATATGAGGGGCACAGTGGGAGAGTTACTGGGTAGGGAGGGGAGGAGTCTGGATTAGGGCTGGACATGGTAAATGGGGAGTGAAACTAAATGTACATATAACGGTGAATGTAAAACAAGCTCTTAAAAAAATTAAAAAAAAAAACAGAGACAGGGAGAAAATCCACTTAAATGCCCTTGGGTTTTTTTGTTTGTTTGTTTGTTTGTTTGTTTGCATTCTTCTTCACTTCCAATGCTAGGAGACTGTTAGCTGCATCCTATATGGCTACGTGAAATCCACTTAAAACCACCCCCAAAAAAATTGATGTTAAGTGTAAGTCCCTAGAAAGAAATACTAATTCCCATACTAAATATTAGTTAATGTATATTTAAGGTCAGTAATCCATCACTTGGAACTGGCCTGACCCCTTAGGAATCATCCACAATCCTTTTAATACCTTTACAAGTAACTTAAAGAGCTTTATTATTTATTTTTATATTACTTCCCCAAAGATTCATCCAAGTTGTTGCGTATATCAAGTGTTCCGTGCATTTTTGTGCTGAGTGGTATTTCTTGGATTTCTTGGTTTGTTGAACCCTTCACCCTTTGAAGGACCAAACCCACTGCCATCAAGTGGATTCCTACTCATAGCAACTCCCACTGGTTTTGTTGTTGTTGTTGTTGTTGTTGTTATGTGCCGTTGAGTCGGCCTCGACTCATTGCGACCCCTCCTTGGGTTTCCGAAGCAGTATCACTACAGAAGTAGGATTGCCCAACCTTCCTTCCGAGGAGTAGCTGGTGGGTTTGAACCGCCAGCCTTCTGGTTAGCAGTCAAGTGCCTTAGGCACTAAGCTACCAGAGCTCCCACTGGTTTTAAAAGGCTGTAAATTTTTGCCGAAGTAGATTGCCACATCTTCCTCTCATGGAGCAGCTGGTGGGTTCGAACCTTGACCTTCTGGTTAGCAGCCAAATGGCTCACACCCACTACACCACCAGAGCCCCTTCTCTGGAGGACATCTGGGCCCACTTCAGTTTGGGGGTCTTACAAATAAAGGTGCTATGTACGTTCACAGAGATATTTTACATCTAACTTTGTGTTACTACTACTACCGACTCGACAACAACTTCTCCTTCTAGTAAGTAATCTCAAGAGATTGTTAATTTTGCAAACTTCGCAAATAAAATCTGCTTGCTTAATCTACCTACGCGTTCGAAGCGTGTAGTTTTCCTTAGGTGAGCGAGCATATGAGGTACTTTCTCAATGATATAATGAATTTCTCTAGTTTTTCTTCTAAAATATTTTGAAAAGTAATTCTCACTGGGGATTTGTAAATGACCTTACAATTACAGACCTTTCGATGAGTAAGATAGCTTTACATCAATGCTGGTTTCCTCTTCGTAATCATCAAACTGAACAATCTTGCTATGCTCACTGCACCTCATAAATATGTATGGCAATATTAACTCTCCAACTGATACATCCATATGCCATCACTAAGGGTCAGAGAACTTGGTACAGGTTTGAAATGTGTGTCCTTAGGTCTTTCAGGATAAAGTACAATAACAATGTAATTTACATTCAGCCACACATAGGTTGAAATTTTCCAATTTATAGACAATTCTATTTTCAAAAACTATTACAGACCCTCTTAAAAGTGAACTGTACTTTTGTTGCAGTTATTTACCTGGTGTCTCTTAGTTCAGAGCTAATCTTATTATTTTTACTTATTTTTTTACACTGCTCTGTGCTGCTAGGGCTGAAACTGTGCAAACTGCTTTCCCCAGACTCCTGGGCTGGGGACCTTCCCCTTGGGTTTTGTCAGTGGTGGGGGATGGGGTGGTGACTGGAGAATGGGAAGGGGAAGATGGGACTTCTTGCTCCCAGTTTCTATCAGCAGCCCCCCATGGCTCTGGCCTCCAGCTTTCCCACCATCCCCAGCCTTGGCCAAGACAGAGGCAGCAGCACTCAGCAACCTCGCCTGCCTCGGTGGGCTGCACCAGAGCCCAGCAGTCCCCATCTCAGTCTTCTCAGCACTGGCTGTGTGAGGGACCTGGGCCAGAGGTCCAAATGCCAGCCCCCGCAGGATCCCACCACCTCCTAGTGCCAATCGAGGTTTTGATCACCTCACATACTTTGATCTCCCCAGTCCTAGATGTGGCTAGATGCTTCCTGCAGTTACAAATGTCAACCTTAGGGGGACTGCACAGGGCTGACAAACATTGGGGTTATCTCATTGTCCTCTCTTCCAGCCTTCCAATACCTGTGCACCCAATGTCCAGTGGTAAGTATACTTTTTGAAATATGTAACGTGGCTTCTGTTTTCCTGAACGTTTTAACTTTTATACAATTGCAAACAAAAACTGTACAAAATTTTAAATATTTTATCTTTCCTCATCAAGTAAAAGGCCATCTTCCTTACTTAGGAGAATCTGTGGCTGAATTCTGGACATGGAGGTTAAGGTTAGGTGAATATTGAGTTCTTTGTTGAAGCAACAGATGGACCCAGGCTCTTAACTTAATCAAAAAGGGAATCTGTGGAAGGATATGAGGAGCTTACAGAATCCAAGGAGATGTGGAAAGGAAGGGAATCAGTGCCCAATGAGACCCAGGAAGCGCCATTTGAGAATGCTTCACCTGCAAGAATCTAGGGCATCTGCATTCCAGGAAGGACATGGTGGATTGTTCCCACTGGGGTCATGTGCCTACTCACTGGCTGGAGGAGAGAGGGCCATTCCAATGGGCCAAACCAGTCTAGAAAGAATAACCAACAACAAATTCAGCATGCTGTTCCCTACAGAAGGGAGACTGGAGAGTGGCCAGTACTGACAACCAACTTTTACTCCCACAAACTTCAGGAGAAGCCTTCAGTTGGAAATGACAATGAACACACTGTATACTAAAACCTTGAATAAATGAACCATGTGCTTGGGACGGGATGCGCAGAGCAATTTTTCTAAAGAAGTTTCTCCATAGGAAGCCTTCTTGTCACTGCTTATGAATTGGGACCATCCCAGGAGGACTTTCTTATTCGTTATTTTTCGTTGGACAAATACTTATTTACTATGCCCCAATGATCCTAACCTAAACCCCAGTGATTCTAGGCTAGGTCATTTCCTTTAATCGCAGTCACCAGCATGGAGCTCATGTTGCTTAATGTGAGGAGCTAGCACGACAGGGTAAGTTGGCCTTTTGGAAACTCAGAGAGATACCCCACAAAAGTTAAACATTAACACATATATAAGTATAAAACAATTACTTCACTTTACCTAATAAAAATATCCCAATAGTAAAGGAAAAGAAAACACAAGTTCAAACAAGTACAGTATGTTTTCTATTATAATAATTTTCCTTTACCTCCTTTTCATACAATTAAATATCAAAACCAAAACCCACTACCATCAAGCTGTCTCTGACTCATAGCAACCCTGTAAGACAGAGAAGAACTGCCCCATAGAGTTTCCAAGGCTGTAGGGAAGTCTTTACGTAAGCAGACTGCATCATCTTTCTCCTGGAGAGCAGCTGGTGGGTTCAAACCACCGACGTTTTGGTTAGCAGCCAAATGCTTTAACTACTACTCTGCCACCAGAGCTTCTTCAGTTAAATAATATTTTAAGTTACTTAGAATTCTCTCCTACTAAGATAATGCTTTTCATTTATCTGCATTACTATTCAACCATTTAGTCATATATTTTCTTTCTAAGATGTTTGTTTTTTTTTTCTGTTTAGAAGAATAATGTGTGTCCATTGGAGAAAAATTTTAAATAGAGAAATATATGAAGAATACAATGACCACCATCTGTAACACTAGCACCAAGAGACAATGGTTATTAATACTTTAGTGTATTTTCAGCAGCTCCTGATAATTTGGATGGAAACGATTTGGCCAGAAACACAATTGGTATTTTTTTTGTCCTTCTTTTGTATGTAAAATTTTCAGATTTTCTGTAACAAGCTTTTGCAATAAGAAAAACAAACAATAAAAGAAAATCTCTCTGTATAAAGTGGGCTCTCTGTATGTCTTGTTCATCCATGTACCCCTGTTCCCAGCACACTGCTTGGCACACAGTAGATACTCCAAAGATATTTCTGAATGGCTAAGATTTTCACCAAAAACTAGTCAGAAGGGGTTGCTAATGAACATAGAACACACTACAACTGTGTCTCACTATTATTTCTCTCACTCCATTTCCTTTTAGTAAATCGTTTGTTCTAGAAAATATGATCCGTTCTCAATAAGTTTGCTGTCTTAACATAAGATTGCTTAGATTCGGAGGCGGGGCAAGATGGCGGACTAGGCAGAAGGATTGCACAGGCCCTCTTCAACAAAGAAGAGGGAAA
>NW_006922664.1:168880-170217 GCF_000298275.1 Orycteropus afer afer
CGATGATAGGGGAGACCACCGAGATGTGATAAGTGCTGAGAAAAAAATAAAATAGGGGAAAGGGTCTGGAGAGTGACAATGGGTGAAGCCCAATGGAGGGTGGGGAATGGCGCTCTTTTATAAAGGGTACTGAGGGAGAGCTAAAGGGTTCCAGGGGAAAAACAAAACAAACAAGAAGAAAAACCCTAGTGTAGCGTTTTTCACACTTAAAGTTGTAGCTAAATGTAGCCATGAAATCTATTAAAACTCTGCCTACCTTTTAAAAACGAAAATCTAAAATGCCAGCGTGCATCACACAGTTTGGCGTGGAACATGTTTTGGTTCATGTACGTGTCTGTGGAACACTGTCAAGCGGCATGGAGAAAGTGCTGGCTAACACTGAGCAACTTGGAGGCTAGGAGTCCCTGCCAGAAGTCCCTGAACGAGGCCTCTCTGAAGTCACAGTCCTCACCTTGTGTGTGCACCTGTTCTGTAGTCATTAATAGACTTAGCTGCAAGCCGGGGTGGGGAAACTACCACAGGAAAAGCGGGAGAAAAGATCGGGATCAGAGCGAAGCTTATTGGGGAGAGAGGCAAAACAAAACTAACAGTTAAGCAATTCAACAGAGAAAAATGGTATTGCATGTTTTTGTGTGTGCAAAAAGTCCCTGATGGGAAAAGGACCAGGAGAGAGGGAGAGAGGGAATTGACAGTTGCAATTTAACAAACCAAACAAAAAAACCAGCAAAATAGAAAGCTAACGAAATATGCTATCCATCCACTCTGATTAAGTGTATGATTCTGTGTGCGTGGACTGAATGGCAACTAACTGGGTGAATATTTACAGAAACTCCCGGAATATCTATTCCATGTTTCCTTTTCTGACCCTCGGTGATGTACCAAGTATGAAGGTTTTCAAGCCCTATCATCTGGGAAGATTTCTTGTCTTTCAACCCTAGAAACATTTAATAGGCTTGTGAAATCATGCCCACCCATCAAAATTGAGTACACACGACATGATTGTTTCAATTATTCCCATTATTCCAGCTGCCGAAGCTAACCCGCTGCCTGGTTTTGTTATGGTACAAGAGCTAAGAACAGTTTTTACATTTGTAAATGTTTTTGGTGATGGGGAAAACAAAATTATGACCCGTGAAAATCACAAGAAATTCAAATGTCAGTGTCTATAAAGTTTTATTGGAACAGCCAAGTTCATCCGCATTGCATGTGGCTGCTTTAGCGCTACAGCAAAGGGTTGGGTAGATGCCTCCAAAGCTTAAAATGTTTTCTGTCTGGCTCTTTAAAGACAAAGTTTACCGGATGTGTGTTCTAGAATATGAAGGATGTACTGCTGAAAA
>NW_006922664.1:170497-171953 GCF_000298275.1 Orycteropus afer afer
AGCATCTGCACGCTCTCATGCAAGCATCACCGCGGTCACCTGCGTCAAGGCACTTGGAAACCTGTCAAGGCAACAAGTGCTGTGAGGGTGCACTTGCAGCAGAACTGCAGTTCTCTATGCCTGTCACCCCCTCGGCTTCGGGCATTCTAGTCTCTCGCTTCCCCTTTCGGCCTTGCAGCCTGTGTTCTCTTCACCGCTACAGTCTTGGGGCTACCAAGTTCCCGCCTCCGAAGAGCACGGCTCAGGAGACCTGGGGTCAGGTCAGCCCAGCTCTCCCAGCTCCGGACCAGTTGGGGTGGTCATCCCGGGACCCCTGCAAGCAACAAGAATGACTCGGCAGGGTGTGGGGCTGGGCCTGAGGCCCTGCAGTGCAAAGTGGCCGCACAGCATCATCTTAAAGACCCAAACAAGCGAACAAACGAGTATTTTATTCAAGTCAGCCTCGGCCCATTGGCACCAGTCTGGCTGCCTGTGCCACCACAGGCCGCACATTCAGCCTAACTGGGCGGCCCGGAGGCCCTGCAATCAGAAAACGCCCAGGGCCTCTCCCAAAGGCCTCCTCGACGTCAACAAAGCCCACGGCGGCCCTAGGAAAGGCCTGGCCCTGGTGAAGGAAAGCCTTTAGGGATGCACAGAATTGCAAGGCCATGACTAGTGGGGAGGCTTTTTGACTGTCCACTAATATCTCCAGAACAGAAAATATGTCTTAAGACTCCAAATCCGAGCCTCTGCATTCCTCCTTCCCTCCAGCCTTGGCACGACTAAGCGGCCTCAGCCTCCCTGCCCCCTCTCCCGCCCCCGCTGCTTCAAACAACCACGCCCCGTGGCCCCAGGGCTCGCTGCCCTGGGGCTCGCAGCCCCCGTGCGAGCCGGTACGCCGCGCCTCTGTTCGCCCCGCCCCCGCGCGCCCCCATCCGCCCCCGCGGCCGGCCCTGGGAGCGCCTGGCCAGACCTCGCGCCTGCGCCTCGCCAACTTCCTGCCGCGGAACACCCCGCCCACCCCCAGAAGCCCGCCCCCAAACGCCGCGTGAGACCCGCCCCCCTCAAAACATTGGTCGAGATGGGGGAGCCGTTGGCTCCCAGGCCCGCCTCTCTGCCGCCTCTCACTTTTCCCAGGGCGGGTGCGCCTGCGCTCAGCTGCCTGGGCGGGCTGAGAGGCGCGGGTTGAAAAGTCTCGTTCCAAGTTTGGAGAGAGCGAGAAGAGCGCCTCAGACCTCGGTACCTGCGAGCGTGAGGAAGCAGAGAAGAAGGACGCGGTGTTTGTGGAGCACCCAGGCGGCAGGCCGGAGCTCAGGCTTCGAAGGCTCGAAGTGCGTGACGCGCCTGGGAAAGGCAGGAACGTCTGCAGCCGGGCTGCTCTTGCTTAGTGAGGGGAGTCCGAGGCAGCGGCGAGGGGCGAAAGACCCGACGCAAGATGGCGAGTAAAGAGAGTAAGAGGCCCTGCGGGGCGGCGCGC
>NW_006922664.1:172178-176360 GCF_000298275.1 Orycteropus afer afer
GGCGCGCTCCACGCGCGCGTCGACCGCCTCTGGGTCGCGGCCCTGGTCCGCGGGGTTCCGGGGCGGGCCAGCGTATGGCTGCCCACGCAGGCAAGGTGGGAGCCGGGGGCCTCGCCCTGGGGTCTGCAGGGAGGGGGCCGATGGTTGTCTTCCAGAGAATTTGTCTCCTGGAGAGGTTGGCGTCTTGGCACAGGTGCGAACAGCTGTAAGAGGCTGAACAATTTCTAATGTTAGCAGCAGTTTGATGTCCGTATGATTACCGAATTCTGTAGACGCAGGAGATATTGATCTCAAAGTGCAAAAAATAAGCTTCTGGGTGTTAATATTTTCTGCACGTTCGTTGTTAGCGTCCAAATTCGAGAGAAAGATTAGGTGTGGTCATCTCGGGCGATCTCCAGTAGCTGTGTGCAGATTCACACTGCCATCTCTCAGCCGTTTAATCGTGTGGGCTTTCTCCAAATTTCAGTGTTTGAAGATACTGTGGAGGAGCGTGTCATCAGTGAAGAATATAAAATCTGGAAGAAGAACACACCGTTTCTGTATGACCTGGTTATGACCCATGCTCTTCAGTGGCCGAGTCTTACGGTTCAGTGGCTTCCTGAAGTGACTAAGTAAGGGTTTCTTGCAACTTACTTTGCTTAAGTTTAACTATCCGTATGAATTTCCTAGTGTGGACGTTTTATAAGTAAAACATAAGTGGGTAACAGGTTAGCTCTTGGATAAGGCAGTTTGTATTTTCAAAATAGAAGTGATTTATGGGATAATTTCTGATCTGTAAGTGTGGCAGTGAAAGAGAAAGAATCTGTTAGGAGAATATTAATGTTTATAGGAAATACAGAATACATTTGATATTCCTTGGGTTTAGCTATAAGGCTCTCTAGTGGTGGAGTGGTTAAAGCATTCGGCTGCTAACCAAAAAGGTTGGCAGTTCAAACCCATGGATTTGCTTGCTCCATGAAGATTTACAGCTTTGGGAACACTGAGACAATTCTACTCTGTCCTGTAGTGTTGGTATGAGTCAGAATTGACCAGATGGGAGTGGGTTTGCTTTTTTTGTGTGGGGAGGGGAGGTTTAGATATAGAATAACGTTTCTGGGTCTCAGACTAATGTATTTCTGTAAAACTATGGAAAAATGGCATATGTGCAGAAAAAACACAATACATACAGAAAAGGTACATAGATCAGAAGTGTCTGGCTTGAAATATTTTAACAAAGTGAACCCACCACGTAACCATCACTCAAAATGAATACCTTTTAATCATCAAAGGGAAAAAGAATGTGGCAACAGTTCACCAAAGAAAAGGTGTTGTTACTGGCTTATAATACAAAGTACACTTTTAGATTGCTATTGACCTTCCTAAGAGTGGTCATTTAAACTAGTTTTAAAATTTCTCTGAGTAATAATCACTGATGCTTAGTGAGCACCTAGAACAGGACCTGTCCCATCTGAAGAGTTTTGTAAAAGTCGTATTATTTGGTTTCGTCCTCGCAACAATACTGTGATACAGGTTCTTTTTATCATCTCCATTTTTCCAATGAGAAAACTGAAGCTGAGCAGTTAAGTAATATGTCCGTGCTTACTCAGTTGGTAAGTGGTGGAGCAGGCGGCCAGACCACCTGGCTCCAGAGTTCAGGCAACCCCTGCACTAGACTCCCTTTCCCATCTCACCTCATTTTTATCAGGAACTTGACCACGCATGTATTTTTAAAAGTGCGTTGGATTTGAGTATTGGAAATATATAATTCAGTGAGCACTAAATCAAATGGTAATCTTTTAGAAAGGGGATTTGGGGACAGGTTATAATTTTATATGAAATTAATATATTTTCATAACAGCTAAATTTCTCCATAAGCAAACATTGCCTCCCACACAGATGGGGAATCCATTGGTATTCCTAAAAATCTAACCATAAGTGTACAGATACGGGAAGAGTAGCCATGAACCAGATAAAGAGACTTGTAAACATTTATGGGTATCTCTGAACCAGGTTTTAAAATAGAGTGAGCATGATACACTTAAGGATGTTTAGGAGCATCTGGAGGATTTGACTCTCTGTGTCTTCCTGTTATGTAACTTTTCAACAACTTAACCTTACCTTTTCCTGGATCTTTTGATGTATTGTGGTAAGAAAAAGTAGGGGCTTTGAGATTGGAGACCTGGGCAGTTGTCAGTCCTTATCCCCACCCCAGCTGTTTGTAAGTAGAGATACTAACAATGCTGATTGTGTGCCCTGGAGAGTGGTCTGAGGACACTGTCTGATGCTGATTGTCCCTCCTCTTCCTAGTCAGAAATAATTTTGTTAGAGTAGAAATACCTCTGTGGTTCTGCATGGGATTTTCAATGATAGATGCTCATCAGAGTTCTTTTTAAATGTTACCTGTAATGCGTTTTTCTTACACTTTTTTACCAGGAATATATATGTTCCTCATAGCCCAGATGGATTGCGTTTATTATTAAATAATTAGGAATTTAACAGAAAATGCTTTAAACTAAGTAAGTTCCATGGGTTCTTTGCATACAAAGAGTTGTGGGATCTGATTGTGGGGCGTTTACTGGCCCTGGAAATGTAAGAAAATTCCAGGCAGCCTGCATTCCTAGCTTGAGCACTGCTGTATGGTGCTTTGCCAGGTTCTATTTGGGGGAGAGAAGGGAAGGGGGGATGTGTTGTGGTGGTGGTACAGAGCAGTAGAAATGTTGGTTACTATCTTACTGCCTGGCTGTTAGAGGAAGTAGACACTCCCTTTCATCGGCTCTGCCTACATAAAATGCCCTGGTGGTGCAGTGGTTAAGCACTCGGCTGCTAACAGAGAGGTTGGTGGCTCAAATCCACCAGTTGCTCCACAGGAGGAACATGAGGCAGTCTACTGTCATGAAGATGCCAAACCAAAACCAAACTCACTGCCATCGAATTGGATCCGACTCTTAGCGACCCCTCCTTAGGTTTCTGAGGCAGTATCACTACGGAAATAGATTGCCCAACCTTCTGAGGAGTGGCTGGTGGGTTTGAACCACCAGCCTTCTGGTTAGCAGTCATATGCCTTAGGCACTAGGCCACCAGAGCTCCCCCATAAAGATTACAGCCTTGGAAATCCTATGGGGCAGTTCAGCTCTGGCCTATGGGTTTGCTTTGAATGGGAATCAGCTTGACAGCAATGGGTTTTTTGTTTTGTTTATTTTGGGGGGCGGTAAGGGTGGGGTGTCCTGCCTACACGCAACATGCTTCCTAACGATTACTTGAACTTTTTGAGCTGTAGTCCTTAAATTGACTTATATAATATTTAAGTATAAGAAATTGATTTTTTTAAATTACTGGTAGATGTTATTTCTTCTTTATAAATAATTTCTTGATAAATGTGTCAAGATTAACTTACTTCTCTACTTTAAAAAGCTTTGTAATCTTTCAAATCCAGACAAAGGTATAGTAAAACCAAACAATAGTTTAGCTTTGCTAGTTAAAAAAAGGCCTGTCTTTAGCATTTTGCTTTTGTAAGAACTATATGGGATCAGATTGATAACAGCAGCTTGAAAGATTACATAGGAGCCTTAAAGGGCAGTGAGTTTGTATTAATGGGAGAGGAACAACTCATAAAAAGGATGAGAATGGTTGTACAACTTGAATGTAATTAGTGTCACTAAATTGTATATGTAGAAGCTGTTACATTGATGTATGTTTTGCTGTGTATATGCTCAACAGCAGCAACAAAATAAAATTTTTACAGTATGTAGGGAAATGTAAGTCTCCCTTCCAAATTCCCTATTTTGCCAGTTCCCATGCCAAAACTAATGATTGTTTTCAATTTATTACCGGACCTGCCAGAATACAGAAATAATGTACATATGTCAGCCTCCCACCATTCTTTATGGTAGCAGGTCATTCACTTGATGTTTTCCATTAAGTGTATATGTTAGAGTTGTTCCTATCTGCGTGCTTAGAGAATATGCTCCATTCTTAAGGGCTGCATAGAATTCTATTTATGGACCTACTATAATTTATGCTACAGTTCTTTATTGATGAGCGTTTTGGTTGTTTTCAGTCTTTTGCTAATGCAAACAATGCTACCAAGGAGTAATCTTGAAATAAGACACAGTTTTGTGACTGGGGTGAATTTCCTAGCAGGAAAGTTACTGGATAGAAAGATTCTGACACTGAAAAGGGACAGCTCTTTTTTTTTTTTTTTTT
>NW_006922664.1:177186-201037 GCF_000298275.1 Orycteropus afer afer
TCTGGGTAGCTGGCTATGACCAAGAAGTTACTACAACCTTGTCCCTTGTCAGCTCTACTATACACCCGGGGATTCTTACAGGTCATACAAATACACTTATAGGACCATTGTCTGCCAACCCTATAATACATGGTCTTGGGTACACTCCCCGCTTCATAGATATACCTATTAATTCAGCCTGTCCACCCATCTATCCACCCATATGTATACCCATGTTTGCCTTCACTGACACTGCAGTACTGTATGTGCAAAAGGGTTCATCTTTGTTGTCTGTACCTCCCATGTACCTCTCTCTGTCTTCCTCTTCCTCAATGTCACCATGTTGATCACTCACATTTGGTACATTGTCCTTCTCTTCACCCAAATCAATACTTTATCTCTACCCATCTAACAGTGTTCCTTCCCCTCCCACCCCCGGTAACCAACAAAGAAAATTTCCTCCCACAGATAAACCTTTCCTTGACTTGTACAATAACAGACTAATACAGTATTTGTCTTTCTATGATTGACTTATTTCACTGAGCATAATGTCCTCCAAGTTCATCCATGTTATGTTGACCCTTCACACCTTTTTTTAAATCACTGAATCTTTTGAACAGCTGAAATTTAGCAACTTTAAACAGTTAAATGTCCTAACTTATCTGGTATTGGGGCCCAGAGCCCCACTTCTCAGCCCCCCTCACTAACGTGAGACCATGGAGCACAGTTGAAAATTGCTATTGTAGGTAACATTGTTAATATGTTAGGATGCCAAATTTCTGCCCTGACCAAGGTGCCAGGAAGTCTTAGTAGGTTCTTCAGCTTCAACATGAGTTACCACAAAACCAGTTAAAAAAGCCCCATTGGTAAAATCTGAGAAAGAAATTTCATAAACTTTAAGCACCATAAACATAAGAGGTTTCCACATCATTTGTATTTAAAACCTACTTCTTAGATGAAGAAACTGAGGTCCACATGACTTAAGTAATTTCATATAACTCATTTTAGTTTGAGCCAGGATTTAAACCCAGTTTTTCTGACTCTCTTCATTTGACTGCCTTCCTTCCTCAGAGTGGCTAGTGGGTTTGAACCACTAACCTGGTTAGAAGTCAAATGCCTTAGGCACTATGCCACCAGAGCTCCAGAGTTTTTTATTCATCTGACTGCTAACCAGAAGGTTGGTGGTCAGTCCACCAGCCACTCCACAGAACAATGAGGCAATATACTTTTGTAAAGATTTACTACCTGGGAAACCCGTTAGGGGGGTCAATATGAGTTGGGATCGACTTGATGCCAGTGAGTTTGGTTTTGTATTCTTTCCATTCTACTTTGTCTCTTATTGGGCAATCAGAAACATCTAGTGTATTAAAATGGAAGTATAGGCAGAAGAAGGGGCCCTGGTGGCACAGTGGTTAAATACTTGTCTGCTAACTGGAAGGTCTGTGGTTCAAACCCACCAGCCTGCTCCATGGGAGAAAAGACCTGGGGATCTTTTCTCATAAAGATTACAGCTTAGGAAACGCTATGGGGCAGTTCCATACTCTCTTGTTGGGTCGCTGCGGATTGACTTGACAACATGGGCAGAAGAGATTTTAGATGTGAAGCCATGAGTATGGGGTTTGGTGAATGGACTCTTACATAGATGAATGTTTACTGAGTTGTGCCTAACTTACCCAGCAGAATAACTCTAGAAAACGTAGTGTTCACCCTGGTACTTTGAGGCAGAGGAGTGTGATTCTTTGAAGAAAGAAGCAAGCATGTTGTTGACTAGAGAGGTTCTTTACATTTGGCTATGTGGAAATCCTTACATTGGGAAATAGAGTGGGGAGCTGTGCATAGTTAATGCTCAGTAGAGAGTTTTTGAAGAAATTTTAGAACAACTGAACTTAATTTGATGAAACTCTGGTGGTGCAGTGGTTAAAGCATCTGGTTGCTAGCTCAGAAGATCTGCAGTTCAAATGCACCAGCCACTGAGCCCAAGAGAAAAATAAAGCAGTCTGCTTTCATAAGATTTACAGCCTTAGAAACCCTAAGGGACAGTTCTACTTTGTCCTACAGGGTCTCTAAGAGTTAGAATTGACTTACTGGCATTGGGTTTGGTTTTTTTGGTTTAGAACTTACTTTGTTAGGAACTGAAGATTTCTTATAGCATCAATATAACTTTTTTTTTTCCCCTTTAACAGACCGGAAGGGAAGGATTATGCTCTTCATTGGCTAGTGCTGGGGACCCACACATCTGATGAGCAGAATCATTTGGTGGTTGCTCGTGTACATATTCCAAATGATGATGCACAGTTTGATGCTTCCCACTGTGACAGTGAGAAGGGTGGTAGGTATATCGTATGTTCAAATATTGGTTGAAAGGAATATGCCTCTTGTAAATCATATGCTTCATTAAAGCTTTATTCTTAATACAGTCAAACACGTCATGAGATATGGTTCCTTAGTTTGGAGGTTTGGGGTCATGGTTTCATGGGCTATCCCAGTTAATTGGCCTAAAACATGTTTAGTGCTTCTGTTCTACCTCCTAGTCTGTTGTGTAGTGCCTGGGATCTTAAAAGCTTGCAAGTGGCTGTCCAAGGCACAATTTGTCTCTATTCACCTCAAGCAAAAGAAGAAGGGAGAGTCAGGAATAGGGAGAGGATATGGAATATTCGTGACTAATTGCCTCTTTTGCCATGAAACCAGAAGAACTGGGTGATGCCATTACTAAACATATTGATCAAAGATTCTGTAGAAGAATCTTGATCAAAAGGGGGAAAATACAGAACACAATTTCAAATTTTCATGGGCTCCAGACTTCTGGAGCCATGGAGGGTGGATGAACCTTTGAAACTATTGCCCTGAGATGATCTTTAAACCTTAAACCCTAAAACATTCCCTGAAGTCATCTTAAAACTATACTTTAGCTTAACTAGTGTAAAAAATAAAAGTCTGCCTTGAGCAATGTGTTTTTTTTTTTAAGAACTATCTATATGGGATCAGGTTGACAAGAGCAACTAGAAAGGTTAGATAGGAACTTTAGGTGGCAGTGAGAGAGGAACAACTTAAAAAAGGAGGGTGAGAATGGTTGTACAACTCAAAAGAATGTAATCAGTGTCACGAAGTGGTACATGGGGTACCCTGGTACTTTTGAATTGGTGCATATATTTGCAGTATATAGTCTCAACAAGCAAAATTAGGGGAAAAAACTTGATACTAGTGTCTTTTACCCTAGCAGGTTAACTTTACCCAGTATATAATTACAATCATCAATTTTTATAAAATTAATAATATGTAAGCATAAAAAAAACAGGAAGCATATATAGTGGTCCTTTGGAATCCGTAGGGGAATTGGTTCCAGGACACCTCCCCTCCACCAATATAAAAATCTGCTGTTGTTCAAATCTCTTATATAAAATGGTATAGTATTTGCATATAGTCTACCAACACATTTCTTCCTATATACTTTAAGTCATCTCTAACCTATAATACCCAATACAGTGTAAATGTTATGTAAAGCACTTTATGTTCCTTAGCCTTTGATGGACTGCTTTGACCACTTAATTGCTTAGCCCCCATATTTTTTTATTGGAACTGTGGATACAGAGGGCTGACTGTACACCAACCAGTTAATAGTGGGTTTTTTTTTTTTTTTTTTTTTTTTTTTTTTTTGGTTTTTTACCCTTTTCTTCTAATTAAAAAAAAAAGAGGAGAATGGGGTGGAAGGCAGTTGGTAGGGTTAATCATGGAACCTTTTTTCTTTTCTTCCTGCACTATCCTAAACTATCAAATACATAACCCCCCTGTTTTAATATTCCCATGACCACTCCAAGTGTGGTGGTTTCACTAGAAGACTCAGCAAACTATATAGCTAAAGTTAGTTATAACAAAGGACAGACAACAAAAGCAGCAGAAAAAAGATAGGCATCAGCAAGAATGGGGAGGTCTGGCACAGGCTAATGCTTCAGAGGATGTGTTTTCTCTCTGGCAGTGAACTATAGGTACACATGCAGAATATATTTGCCCAGGAAAAGCCATTTGAGCCTGAGAGTCTGAGGATTTCACAGAGTATGAGTAGGGAGGAAATGCTGGTTATGTTGGTATATCCTGCTGGCAACTAGCTGTGGCAAGTAAAACTCAGGACCCCAGTAATGAAACCAAGTGTACATCATCAGTCTTGATGTTTGTACAAAGTAGACCTGACAAACTGGTACAGCATGGTCCATTGCTCCAGATGTACACCACAAAATCATCAGTCCATCAGTGGCATAAAGAACATCCTGAGGTCCATGTTCCCAGGAGTTGGCCAGCAGTCAGTCATGGTCCCGGTGTCCTTCAAGGATGAGGGGCAGGTAACAGACCTCCTGTGTTAAATCTCTCCTCACATCTCCAAATGATTTAATAAATGTTAACATTTTCCAATATTTGCTTTAGGTTTTTTCTTACTAAAAATAAAGCTAAAGTTCTGCCAGCTACCCCCCATTCCTCCCTGCCTTCCTCTGCCTTCCACTGACCTGAAATTAATGTCTGTCATTTTCAATCGTTATTTTTACTACTTTAAGTAATAACGATACATGTTGGACAGCTTTCTTCATTCAGCATTGTTTTCCTGTATGTATACCTTGTAGATCCCTACCTCTTTCCTTTTTTTAACTCTTCTGTAGTATACCCTTGTAATTAAACCTGTTTATTCTTTTAACCAAGGGACACTTTCTCTCTGTGGTTTTTTGCTCAGTTCTACTAGAATTGCTCAGTTGTATCTTGTATTCATTGTCAACTTAAAATAATATGAAACTGTTTTCAAACATGATTTAGCCAGTTCACCACTCCCACAAATTCCATTCCATTCCCCTGTAGCCTTGCTGATATTTGGGACTTGTGTCAGCCTTATTAATATAATGTAAATATTGTAATTAGATTTTAAATGGCTTTAGTCTTGAAACACGTACTTACTGGACTTTTAGGTTAGTATCTGTGTATAATATACGAATAGATCAAATTATCAAAGTTACACATCCAATGTATATTGCATTCTAACAAGTGACCAAAATAATTCAGTTACCACCTTTCATTTTCACTTTTAGTATTTTTAAATGAGTACAACTGCAGTCATTTAGGAGCTCTGGGGGTGCAGTGGTTAAAGCATTCAGCTGCGAAGCAAAAGTTGGGCAGTTTAAACCCACCAGTTCTGTGGGAGAAAGATGAGGCAGTCTGCTTCTGTAAAGATTTACAGCCTTGGAAACTCTATGGGCGCAGTTCTGCTCCGTCGTATAGGATCATTATGTCAGAACTGACCCGACAGCAGTTGGGTTGATTACAATCACTAACATAGTGATTTTCCACTTTTTATTTTACCAAGTTTGAGAATATAAAGCCCTGAGTTCAAACCGAGTCTTAGCAGGAAGCCCAAGTTTTTAAAAAGGAGCGCTGTACAGGTTGTTTAAGCTAAAGGAATTGGGAAACTTGAGTATCTTTGTAGCCAAAGTGTTAGAACTGCTGGAGTCCATGGGGTTGGGATAGTGAAAGTAAAGGGCAGGTAGGTTTGGGGCAGAGTCTCAGAGGAGGTAGGAGGTGATAAGATCAAGAGGGTGGTCTTACAAAGGCTAAGGGCACTTCATGGACATGATGGCGAAGGAGAGTACTGGGACAGAAGTGGGGGTTTGCAAGTGGCCTGAGAGTAGTGGGAAGAGATGTGATTTTCCACCACATTCAAATGATGAGCTCTCCTTGCCATAGAGAAGCATGGCTAGATGCCTGGGTCTAGGCATGAGAGCCGTGGGCATTAAGCATTCCCACATAGCAAGAGCTGGCTGGAACTGAGGAGTGACTACTCTTTCTAGTATGTTTTTCTCCAGGCCCCAGCCAGTCTATTTTATTTGGTACCTGCATGGCTCCATTAGGCTTTTAAGTTAGTGATCCCTGACGTGAGACATGGTGAGCTAAATAAAACCTCCAAGGAAGATGCCGTTTAGATCAGGAAGAAATAATCTGAAAACTCATTACTTTTTACCTGTAAGCAGTTATTTCAAGTTCTTATCTATGAGCAAAAACACTATCTTTTCCACTCCTATTTCAGACTATAGTCTTAGTTACAGACCAGAAGGTAGGGTTTGACTCCCTTGTTTTAGCTGTGGCAGTCCACTAGCAATTGAACCAGATATACTATGAGAACCAACATATGAGCATATATACTGTGTTGGGGTTGGGTGTGAGTGCGGATTTCTGATTTGAGGATGTTTTTTACTTTTAGACTCAAGGAATGTTCTTACTGTTGGTGGTGGCATGTTTTAGTGAAACCTCAAAGAAAGATGCTAATACAGTGCAGCTTTCAAATGAGTTACATTTGATCTAAAATGCCATTGGTGTGTTTATTGTGTGGTTATTTGAAATTTTACTAAATCAATAAATCGCCCTTAAAGCAGAACAGAATTGTTTTATATCCAAAGTAGAACCAATTGACATGCATAAAATAGCTAGAAGTATTTTCCAATAAAAATGGGCTTCGAAAATAAATTATCTCCTAGTGGCAAGTGAAGGAGCTCTGGTAGGGTAGAGGTTAAACCATTCAGCAGCTAACCAAAAAGTCAGTGATTGGAACTCACCAGCTGCTGTGCAGGAGAAAGATGAGACAGTCTGCTTCTATAACGATTTACAGTCTTGGAAACCCTGTGGGGCAGTTCTACCCTGTCCTGTAGGGTCGCCATCAGTCAAAGTCAACTTGATGGCAATAGGTTTGGTGTTTTTGATTTAGCAACCAAGTGGACCTATATTTTTGCGTTTCCTCTATTTCAGTTGGTATTGCATGCCAAAGCCAAAAACCAAACTCACTTCCATTGAGTTGATTTAGACTCACAGCAACCCCTCCTTGGGTTTCTGAGGTGGTATCACTACAGAAGTAGATTGCCCAGCCTTCCTTCTGAGGAGTGGCTGGCGGGTTTGAACTGCCAGCCTTCTGGGTAGCAGTCAAATGCCTTAGGCACTTCGCTACCACAGCTCCTTATTATATTCCATCAGGGTAAAATTTGTTATGTTGATTAAATTACTTGACTTGTGAATTTTAAACCTAAGTACATGTGTTGATTTCTTCTTCTCATGTTAGAATTTGGCGGCTTTGGTTCTGTAACAGGAAAAATTGAATGTGAAATTAAAATTAACCATGAAGGAGAAGTGAACCGTGCTCGCTACATGCCGCAGAATCCTCACATTATTGCTACAAAAACTCCATCTTCTGACGTGTTGGTTTTTGACTATACAAAGCACCCTGCTAAACCAGGTACATGGTGGTAAAGTCATGCCACTACTAGAGCTGTTTCTTGATTCAGAAGAATAATTATAAGGCCAAAGTTGTATGCTCTGTAATTTTTGAAGTTTTAAAATCGTGTTGGTGATCCTCAGGTTCACTAAGGACTTAATAGCAGGTTATCCCACAGCTAAGGTATATTACAACAAAGGATACAGAGCAGAAGCAGCAAGAAAAACACATCAGCCAAGGTCCAGAGTGATAAGGCCTACACTTCTGAGTCCTGCCCTCTCTGGGGCCACATAGGACATGTTTTCTCTCTAGCAGTGAACTACAGGGACATGTGCTGAATGTCTCTATCCAGAGAAACCAGTTGAAGTCTCAGGATCTGGGGTTTTATGGAAGTCTGGCCACAAAAGCATAAACTGCTAGGTGACCAGCCATAGTAAGTGATACTCAGGACCCAACAGTGAAATCAGGGACTTCATTAATCTTGCCAAACAGTCCTGATAAGTTTTGACAAGCTGCTACAGCATGCCCCATTGCTCTGGGCATACACAGCTTCATCAGACAGAGTCATAACGTTCTGAAGGGCCACTTTTCCCTGGGGTTAGCTAAGGTTGCGGGCTACCCTGGAGATATGTAAGGGCTGAACAACCAGATTTGCTGTGTTAACTTTTTCCTCCAAAAATATTTCCAAAAATTGACTATATGGGGGTGCCACCACCCACATTTGTAGCATAGCGATAGTTTACAGTATTTCTATTTTGGAGATAGTATTAGATTTTCCAAAGAAACCAGTCTTAAATGTTGTAATGGTTATGAGACCTGGTTTGCACTGAATATTTAAAATGTAGCACAGAGAATTGGTTTTCAAAGCACTTGTGGGTCAGACCAAGTCCTGCGTACAGTACTTTACCCAGCATTACACTGCTTGCTGGTATGGCTCACTAATGAAGGAGGAAGAATTTGCTCTCACTTGCTTGTAATAAACAGATAATGACTTAATATTCAGTGTTTCTTTTGTTTTCCTTAGACCCAAGTGGAGAATGTAATCCTGATCTTCGCTTAAGAGGCCATCAAAAGGAAGGCTACGGTCTTTCCTGGAATTCTAATTTGAGTGGACATCTCCTCAGTGCATCTGACGACCATGTGAGAAATGTGTTCTTTTTAAATCTACTCATATAGTGAGAGTTAAAGGGAATGTCATGGAGAGTTCTGTGCAGTGGAGAACGATGTAGATGGAAGGTTTTCTAAGATATTGCTGCTGATTGTGAGAATATTTTCATAGGATTTGAAACAGTGGTTTTCAGAACAGCCCACTGGAGCCTTAGGATTCCATAGAGCTCTTTTGAAGCAGCGTTAGAGTGGAGGCAGCGTGGGCCCAAGGGATCTCACTATTTAAAAGAGGACCTTGAGGTTCTTACCATAATGGAAAGTCTGTGGTGTGTTTGTTGGGTCAGAGTATTTTTTAAGTGTGTGTGTGTTTCAGTGTAGAATTCGGTAGTTCTAATATATTCAAAAAGTTAAACAACCATCATCACTGTCTGATTCTAGAACATGTCTAATGGGTGTTTCAAAAAGGAACCCTGTGCCATTAGCACTTCCTAATTTCCCCCTCCCCACAAACCCTGAGAACCACTAACCTACTTTTGTCTTTATAGATTTGCCAAGTCTGGGTATTTCATATAAATGAGGCCATTTCTGTCTGGAGTCTTTAATTTAGCCTAATGTTTTCAAGGCTCATGTTATAGTGTATATCAGTACTTTGTTCCTTTTTATAGCTGAATAATATTCTCTTTTATGGATATATACCACATTTTGTTTATCTATTCTTCAATTGATGGACATTGGGTTCCTACTTTTTAGCTATTGTGAATGGTGGTTTCCACTTTTTGGCTTTTGTGTTGCTATGAACATTTATGTACAAGTTTTTGTGTGGACATATATTTTCCTTTCTCTTGGATGTATACCTAACTGTCGAATTACTGGATCATTTGGTAACTCTTTAACTTTTTGACAAACTGCCAGACTGTTTTTCCACAATAGCTAAATCATTTTGGGTTCCCATTAGCAGTTGATGATTCCAGTTTTTCCACATGTCACCAATGCTTGTTACTATCCGTCTTTATGATTGTAGCCATCCTAATGTATGTGAAGTGGTACTCGTTACTGTTTTTATTTGAATTTCTCCTATGACTAATGACATTGAACATCTTTTCATGTGCCTATTGGCCATTTTATCTTCTTTAGAAAAATGCCTGTTCACATCCGTTGTCCATTTTTGAATTGGGTTATTTTGTCTTTTTACTGAGTTTTGATCTTTCTATATTTTGGATATAACTCCTTTAACAGATACATAATTTGCAAACATTTTCTCCCATTCTGTGGGTTGTGTTTTTAGCTTCTGGATGGTGTAGTTTGAAACTCAAAAGTTTGAAGCTCAAAAGTTGAGGAAATTCAATTTTTCTCTTTTGTTGATTGTGCTTTTGTTACCCTATCCAAGAAAAAATTGCTTGATACAAGGTCATGAAGAATTTTTTTGTAAATTTTACATTTAGGTCTGTCTTTTTATCTTTTTATTTTAAAATAATTTCAAAAATATAGAAAAATTACAGGGATAGCCCAAAGAAGGTCCTTGTATACCCTTCACCAAAAAGGTCTTTGGCCTATTTTGGGTTAATTTTGGTTTATGGTGTGAGGTAGGGGGTCCCAGCACCATTTGTTATAAAGACTATTCTTTGCCTTCATTGAATTCCTCATTGTCTTAATACACAAAGTGTTTTAACAGTTGAAAGTACCAATTGAATGTCAAGTGACATTATTAGTTATTGTAGATTGATGTTCATAGCATTCTAACCACTAACAGCCCATCTCTCATGGATAACATACTTTTAAGCACAAAATTTGATATGATTCCAACAAAAACAGACAGTAAACTCCTGGGGCTTTGGAAGATAATATATAGCTTGGTCCCAGTTGGCAATTTATGTCAGTTTCATGAGCACAAGTTCCTTGCCTTCTTCATTAGGTCTGTACACCCAGTGCCTGGAACAGGGTCTGTCACGTAACAGACTTTTTCTATATTTTTGTTGATTATAATTTTTGTAAAATTGTTGGAAATACTGAAAATATATGGTTGTACCTAGTCAAGGCAATCAAAATTTAAAAAAAGTTGTAAGCAACCAAAATTGATTCTGGCTGATATATCCAGAAAAGGAATTATGGGAAACAGCATTGGTAGAGTAGCTCACAGCTAGCCTTGCTGGGATGGCTGAAGAACTAGGCCTAGGAAACTGCCTAGAAAAAGAAAAGAGGCCAGAACATGACCCAGCTCATGCTGAACAAGAGTGAGGTCATCACACCACAGCTCTTCCCTGTTGCTGTTCACAGTTCAAGGCCTGCTTGAACCAGTGGAGCCCCCGTGCTCATTCTCTATGAGGCTCTGAAAGGGAGGCAGAGACATAGAGTATAAGGATGCTTTCCCTCTGCTTTCCTCCAATTGTGCATGATGGAGCTTCCCAATAAGGGTGGGGTGACAGTGAGTAGCCTAATGACTGGTACCTTTGGAAGACACCAGGCCGGGAATGGCTAGTAATAATGGCTGATGCTTCCTCAGGGCTCTCCAGGTGACAGGCTTCAGGCTAATCCTCCTAGTATCTTCCCAAGGAGTGGGGCAGGGGAGAAACAAGAGCAGCTCCACACATTCTTTTCTTCCAAAAAAAAAAAAATTTTTTTTTTAATTTAACTTATTCCTACACAGTCTTTTCTCTTCAGCAGGTGTAAATCGTATATTTGAGTGTGTAAGTCACAACAGAGAGAAGGAGTCATAGTGGTGTACTGGTTAAGTGCTTGGCTGCTAACCGAAATGTCAGCAATTCAAACCTATGGGTGGCTCCACAGAAGAAAAAATCTGCTCCTGGAAGGATTGTTGTCGGGGGCCCTCGAGGTGATTCCAACTCTCAGTGACCCTATAGGACAGAGCAGGAGTGCCACATAGGGTTTCCTAGCCTACAGTCTATGAAAGCAGCGCACCAGGTCTTTTCTCCTACAGAGCTCTTTGGGGGTTCCAACCAGCAACCTTTTGGTTAGCGGCCGAGTGCTTAACCATTGCACCACCAGGGCTCCTGTTCTGTAAAGATTGACAGCCTAGGAGACCCTATAAGACAGTTCTACTTTGTCCTGTAGGGTTACTGTGAGCTGGAATCGGCTTGACAGCATATGGTATAAAATTGTTTTTTGTTACTGGGAAGTTGCTTTCTTACAGAAACCCCCTCAGATAAGATAATAATTTTAAAGAGATGGCACTCATACCTATATCAGTGGAATTTATAATTAATGCTAATGTTCTTTAATGGTTGTTAAACCATTGGATGAAAATCACTACCTTCTAGCTTGATCCCTTTTTCCATAAAAACTTCAGACTCTTAACTTCTGTCATGGGATGCCAAGAGAATGTGGAAGCCCTGGGATCTCACGGCCTGTGGACACAGACCCCTGGCCTCCCTGGGACTTGGCTGCCATTTCCAGGAGCCTGCTATAGGGCTCTGTAGGCCAAAAGATCTGGCCTCTCCAGGCCACCTAGGAAGTTCTGGGCCAGGGTCATTCAGCTTTCTCCTGATGTCTGTAGTGGTTTCTGCCTGGAAGTGAGAGACTTGCCCAAATGGCATTTTCTCTTTAGGGGGCACCTTTTCATTTTCATCGTTCCAATTCCCATTCTTCCTGACCCAGTGTGAGTTTTTAAGGTTGTGTGTTTGTGTTCACTAGATACCAAGCACCTGGCTATTGGTGCAGTGTGGTGTTTTTAGATAGATTTTGGATACTTGGCTGTCTGCATGTGTAGGCACTACAGCCTGATTGTCTCTGCCAGGTCATTGGTCCCCATGCCCCATTACAGTACAGTCTCCTTGCCCCCTGCACTGCAGGCCTGATGTCTCCGTTCTGTTCCTGAAGTTTTGCTTCAGTTTATTATATTGTCCCTCGTGGTTGTTTCTAACTTTAATATAATTAATAATGTTTTGTTTTTGACAAAGATGTTTTAAATAAGATGTTAGTATTTTAAATTGACTCTGTTACAGCTTTTGTTCTTTTTATTTTCCCCCCTCTCCTTCAGACTGTCTGCTTATGGGATATCAACGCAGGACCAAAGGAAGGCAAAATTGTAGATGCGAAAGCAATCTTCACTGGCCACTCAGCTGTCGTGGAAGATGTAGCCTGGCATCTGCTCCATGAGTCCTTGTTTGGATCTGTTGCTGATGATCAGAAACTTATGATGTAAGGTGGAAAGCTTAGCGGGGAGTTACACGGGTGACCTGAGTGACCGTCACTGCTGTGGTATTATGGACTCTGATTTGAGTTATTTTTAAGTTATGTCATGGATTTTTTTGGAAAAAGAACAGGGAACAGTTTTAAGTGAGGTCAACTGCACAGATGTATGTAAGGGCTTTTTGACAGAAGAGTCACTGCTACATGAACCAATGCAAATCAAACCAAATTGCTGCCATCAAGTCGATTCTGAGGCATAGCGACCCCCTATAGGTTTCCAAGGCAGTAAATCTTTATGGAAGTAGATTACCTAGTCTTGCTTCTGTGGAGTGATTGGTGGGTTTGAACCACCACCCTTCTAGTTAGCAGACAGATGGCCTTAGGGACTGTGCTACCAGAGCTCCTTATGAACAACTGCAGTTTCTAATTTTAAAAAACAAAACAGATGGGTGAATGTGAAGAAACATCTCTGGTCTTGGCAGATATCAAAGTTGGGGTTGGGTTGACTTTAGTTGGCGCTAAGGGAGAGAGCAGTGATTCAAACAGGACAGACTGTACACTGCATTCAACTTTTTTAACCTTGTAAAGAAAACATTTGAGGCCCAAGTGGCAAAGTATTGTAATTTGACAAGACTAGGATGTAGGTATCAAATTGTTTCATTATTCTCTAGGAGTCTCTGCTTTGTGCTCAAAATGGTTCATACTTAAAATTGAGGACTCTCAAAAGCAAGAAGCCAGCAATAACAGCCTTAGTTTGTTTGAGGTTTAAAATGTATCATTTTGATGGTGGAGGAGTACTGATTTTTCTTTACCCCTCTTGTTTGGCCTCTTTATCGAGGGTGCTTATGCGGATGTGGGAGGACACGTTGCTGTACTGGAGAAGAGCAACAGTGTGGAATGGGCTAGCAAGACGTATTTTTCCTTGTATATGCCAGCTTTGTATCTTTGTGTTTTAGATGGGACACCAGGTCCAACACCACCTCCAAGCCAAGCCACCTGGTGGATGCTCACACAGCTGAGGTCAACTGTCTGTCATTCAATCCGTACAGTGAATTCATTCTAGCAACAGGATCTGCAGATAAGGTTTCTTAAGTTTTTGGAAATATGGTGTTTACAAGCCCAGGTGTCTTGGGCTTTACTTACATTGTTTCATATTATCTTAGGTAAAGTACTAGAAATGAATTCATTTCGATTTGTTATTTTTCTCCAGACTGTAGCTTTATGGGATCTGCGTAATCTAAAATTAAAACTCCATACCTTCGAGTCGCATAAAGATGAGATTTTTCAGGTATGTTACAAACTAGTGGAGATTTTCAGGAGGCTAGTTCTCAAGCAGAAGAAAAAGGTCTTGCAAAATAGGATCAGTTTAGGAAGCAAAGTCTAAGGACCCTTGGGTTGAGGCATGCCGACTTAGTGGACCCACAGGGGGAGAATGTCTGCCTTGTACAGGTTTAACTCAGAGATTGGCTTACATTAAGCTAGACCTCAACTGAGAAACTTCACTGCTTCTCTGATGGTTACGGGCTGAGTAAGTTCATTGGGACCCCTCCTGAGGGCTGTGATGGGTATGATGTTCACAGCAGCAGGCCCAGGAGATGGACCCTTTCCAGAGCACCTGAAAGGCTAGGACAGCGGGGTGAGGGCTGTGGCTGGGAGAGGATACAGAACACAGGATGGGAAAAGCCACTGATTAGTGTAGTATCCACAAAGCAGGAATGCGTGATTTCTTAAATACATTTTCAAAATACGTATTGCTAGGTCCACTGGTCTCCACATAATGAAACCATTCTGGCTTCAAGTGGTACTGATCGCCGCCTCAATGTGTGGGACTTAAGGTAACTCTGAGTCTGTTGACGAGTTTATATGAATATATTAACATGACAGATTATGTAATAGTTTCTAAGCAAGAAGGAATAATTTATTAATCTAATAAACCTGATATTAAAGTAATTGCTAAGTACTTTGAAGAGTCTTTGCTCCATAAAATAGAGGTGAATCAGTGAGTTGAAAAATGAAGCATAAAATGCATTTTTGTGATGTGAGCTTTGTTTTCTAATATTAAGACAGGAAGTTGTATGTGTGCATGTTACCATCCAAATAATTGTATTTGAAGCATGTTGCAGTAAAAGGTATCCATATGTTAGCCGTCTCCTGGGTGTCCAATGGCAAGGTTATTCTTAGTCATAGTTTTTGTACTGTAAAACCTGTGAGAGCTGGAACATGACAGGACTGACTAGTTTTTCCAGGTCTCACAAGTTTTCTGTCATTCATTGTAGTAGAGAATATTTTTGTTTTCCTTCTCTGACAGGGTTCCACCTCACACAGGTTTTACTCGCTTGCTCATTTATTCAGCAGGTGTGCACTCCTGCTGTGGGTTGTATAATGGCTGGGGGGTAGGGTAGTCTTTGAACCAGACAAGCACAGCCAACACTGTAAGAGACCTTATGTTCTTCTAGGGGCTTATTCTATAGATTTCTCCCAATTCTTCGTGTCCCATGACTTAGGAGTTGACATCCTGAGAATCCCAGATAGCTTTTCTTTTTTTTTTTTTTTTTTGTCTGGGCTTCAGAGCCAATACTAAAGTTGCTCAGTATTATTCAGATCATAAAATAGCATCATCTTAAGGTTAAATCAAAAACTTATCAAAAACCCCCAATTTCCCACTGTTACTAAGTTTTGCTTTGAAGTAGACTATATTTAGTATATGTTGTTGTTGCTATGTGCCATCCAATCAGACCCAACTCATAGCGACACCTCCTTGGGTTTCCGAGGCAGTATCACTACGGAAGTAGATTGCCCAACCTTCCTTCTGAGCAGTGGCTTGGTGGGTTTGAACTGCCAGAATTTAATATACAACTTCAAATTTTAAGAGATCTTGACAGCAGACCCATCCTTCACTATCTGGGACAGAGACCGTGATGGATGAAATGCTAGTATAAGCGTACTGAACTGAAACTGTTTGGGCTTCTTACAGAACAGTCTCTGGCCCTTACAGACATGTTCAGAAATACGGAAAATCTGTAAGAAGATATCTGAGTATATTTGCCTCCATTTTATTTAGAAAGATTTTAGTTGTGAAAAAAACATGTAGTTGTCATATGAGGGGTGGAGCAAGATTTGGAAGTGTCTCATGCCCTACCAACTGTATTGCCCATAAATGTGCCAATAATACATTTACAGGCATTGTGTAATTCCTTCTTACAATTCATTTGTGGCTTGCTATTACTAAAATCATATTAGATAAAACTAAGGATGAACGGTCATCATTAGCAATTTACTCATGACGGAAGGAGGAGAAACTTTTGTAGAAATCCCATGTTTGGATTTCTTTGATTAACTTTATGGGAAGGGAAAGACATATCATTTGGAAGCTGTATGTTTTGGCTGCTTTTCTAGCAGTTATTACTAACAGTGTTCAGCTTTGGGCTGGATAAAAGATAGGGCTGCTATTACTGTGTAATTTTGCTTAAGTGTGATAACACTTTAGGCTACTGGCAAATTCTATAAACTGAAGTTTTCCAGAGATGAACAGCTGAAAACCTTTGCTTGGCTTCTATGGTCCATAATGACAGTTGCATGTTGCCGTATCTTCAGACAGATGTATGGTACTGGCTGCAGGATCACCTCACTGCTCAGATGAGCAAGACTTGGATTACGACTGAAGTGTAGGGGAGGCGAATCAAGTCTCATTGAGACCTGTTATATTTCATCTTTTAATTCTAAGGCCGTAAACAGAGCAGTTAAAGTAGTTTTAAGTTAATGTTCATTAACATATTTCTCACCCTGCTGCTTGAGTTATAAGCAAGTCTTACCCCATTTCTCGAAAGTAACATTCTACCCTTCTACCAAAAATGCTATAAAAACCCAACTTGATATGAGTGTGGAAATAAGTTGTTTTTTCGGTTGAATGTGGGCATTTATGTTTGTGCATGTTTTAAGATACACTTTGAGATGATACTGGCTTTTCATATATTCACACTACAAGAATGTTGGTAACGAAAGCATTGTGTTCTTCCTTAATAGTAAAATTGGAGAAGAACAGTCAGCAGAAGATGCAGAAGATGGGCCCCCCGAACTCCTGGTATGTGGGAACTTTCTTAACACAAATGAAAGGTCATCTGCAGATTGGACTCTTTGCAATGGGTCCTTTTATCTCGAACGAGTTAACTTCAACTTGGTAGCTCTTTTTATTATTTTTAAAATGTATTTTTTGTTGTTGAGAATATACACAGCAGAACATCAAGTTCTAGCTCTTGAAGATGACTTCAAAGTGGAAGCCTTGAAGGTTATCGTGAGTGTTTTAACATTTATTGGAAATACAGGCAGTCCTTGGTTATGAATGAGAACAAGATCTGTTCCTAAGTGTGTCTTTAAGTGAGTCTTTAAGTCAAATTTGTAGGTAAGTCAGAACAGTTGTATACGTATCGTTCTTATTTAGCCTAACTTTAATGCTAGAGGCGGCTGTGGAAGCCTTTCTCATGATTTCAAAGGTCCACGTGCAGGTCAACAAGTGAAGGGGACTGTGATCAAGAATTTGTCACCAAGTAGGGGTTGATTCAGTCCTTTCAAAGTGAGGACAAATTTACTTAACATTCAAGGGCAAGTATGAATTGTCCTATAAGTCCAGATGTCAGTAACCAGGGACTGCCCATGTAGTAAATTAGAGCCTGGTAGCTTTTCAAAAATGTTCCACTTAAGAGTAGTTTGACATCCTGTAAAATGGTAGTCATTTTTCACTGATACCAACTAATATTTCTGAAGTTTTTTTTTTTTGCAGAGTAGGGGAGCATATTGATAGTCAGTCAACAATACTTAACACTTTCTGGAAGTGTGGATATTCTTAATGATGACGATTTTTAAGTTTCCTACCCAGAAAATGAATGATTTCATCAATCTGGTTGATAGCAGTCATGCCCACCATCTCCCAACTGTTTCTACTTCAATCGTGCCATGTGTCATTCCCTCCCCCACTGATAAGTGTCCATTCTCATCCTTCTGTTTCTCAGAGGCCTTCAGGGCCCACTTGGCAGTCAATTTTCTAAAAGCTTTGCCAGCCTTGGCAAAGGCTTCCTTGTCCTTGCTCTAAATTCAACACTTGTCTCACCCATCATTTAGCGAGTAATCAGTTACTGCGCTGTCGTGTGTGTTTTCTTTAGCTCGTGGCCTTTATTTCATTGGTTGTGCGCTAGTGCTTTGTCCACCAGTTTTGGAAAAGGTAAAGGCAGCCCTTGAGTGTAAGCCGAAGTGTTACTTGCCTGCTGAAAGAAACCTGGTTTCTCAACAAGCTCCTGCCCTGTACAGAGGGCAGCATCTAGGTGTTGTATTCTGTGATGGGTGACTCATTCTTTAAAACTTGTATGTGAAACAGGTTTCATAGTTTTTAAGTCTTTTCTAGATAAGGTGTTGCTACCACTATTTTCCCCCACCTGTTTGCATTTATTTTACTTATTTAAGTAACAGCTATACTGTGATTAATTCAATTACCATACAGTTCACCTACTTACAGTTTACAGTTCAACAGTTTTTACTAATTGAGAGTATGCATCCATCATCAGAAATTAATTTCAGTCACCTCAAAAGGACCCCCCCCCCCAGTACCTTTACCATCAGCCCCAGTCCTCCTCTTGCCCGAGCCTTAGATTTGCCTCTCCGGACCTTTCATGAAACAGAATGATATGTGGTCCTTGGTGAGTGACGTCTTTGATTGACCATGTTTTCAAGGTTGCCAGCTATTTTTTGCTATTACAGGCAGAGGAGAATATTACTTTGTATACTGTGGGCTCTGCAACTGTGTTCTTAATAAAACTCACTAGGATTTTGACTTTTTTCCCTGAAATCAAGGGATATTTAAATGTTGTAAACTGGAGACTGACTATAATTTTAATGTAATGATATCTTGTCTTCATGGCTCCATTTCTGAATACATTCCAAGCCAGTGGGCATAACCTTTTTTTCACTTGTGTACCCCCTTAATGGTATTATGAGAAACTGTTTGCCCATGTCATGTTCTCGAGCTGATAAAGTTTATTAGATAAAATCGTTACATTGCACATAAAAGTAGACGAAAGACAGAGACTCCATTCTCAAGACTGAAATCAGACCCTGTCACAAGTGTGACTTCCCAGCTTCAAAGCATGCGTTAATATGTCCTTGTGACAACTGTTTGGAACCTTCATCCTGGAGTAAACAAATCACATCTTCCCACGGGGTAGTCTCCTGCATGAAGGACCTCTGCCCTCCGTCAGCACTAATCAGTTGCACTTTCATGGCCTTGCCCTCCTAGGGGCTCTCTGGAGCTCTGCTTGGGGAGCCCCAAGGGCTTTCTCCCCCACAGCCAGTGTACCTTGACCGATTCAGGGTGGGCGACTGAAAGTGGGTAGGGAAATACCTTTGTTTTGGTAAAGCAGAATGGGGTCCTCGGAATGGGGTTTATGATAGTATCAGGAGAGCCCTCGGGTAGGAATATATGACTCCAGAGGTGTGTTACTGTAAACACTTGCACCTGTTAATTAGATGATAACGAGTTAAATCATTAATGAGTGTTTCAGATTTAACCTGAGCACCTAGGAAACGAAGGTGCTTTTCTTTTTTCTTATTAACAGTTTATTCATGGAGGACACACTGCCAAGATATCAGATTTTAGTTGGAACCCCAATGAGCCTTGGGTTATTTGCTCAGTGTCTGAAGATAACATCATGCAAATATGGCAGATGGTGAGCTAAGTATTTTTTTTTAACCTGGAAAGGAGAAATTTATCAATGATATAATATAGAAGTTTTTAAAATACTTGTGTATTTGTGGCCCAAGTATGTAGAAAAAGGAGATAGTGTAAACCTTTTTAGCAACACAATCTTTAGTTCATTTCTAGGTCTTATCTACCATTTCTGTCACCTGCAGGTGGGGAGACATGTCTACAGTCTGTCTGTATAAACACACAAATGTAGATGCAGCTTCTGCTCCAGTGTTTGTGGCTGGTGCAGTATGCATCAAGTAGTGTCTGTACTGTGTCATTGTCATGAAGGGTGCCCCCAGAAAAGGTCAAGGCAGTGAAATGACACTGAGTTCTGATGATGAACCCTAAGTACTTGACCTTTTGAAGGTCTTTAGTTCCTAGCCAAGCCTTTCAACAACATCAATCCTGTCATTCTTCTGAATGGTGCTTGAAAATGCTTTTGGAAAACGGTATGAACAATAATTGGAAGAAAAAAATAAGTTGGGTGTGAGTATCTTAGGTCTATGTGGAAGTGTATATGATTGCAAATCATTTTTAAAGAATACTGGCCTACGTTAAATTATTGATGGGGGTTTTTTGGGGAGAGATGTTGGGAACCAACAAAATAAAACTGGTAAATCACCCTAAAAACGTGTCATTTCTAATATTGAAATACATTAATCAGAGTCTTAAAACTTGGTCAATTTGTCCATGCTATTTTTGGATACTCTTTATAAAAACCTACAAATTTATTTGGTTGTTATCTCCAGGCTGAAAATATTTACAATGATGAAGAGTCAGATGTCACAGCATCGGAACTGGAGGGGCAAGGATCATAAACCCAAAGCAAGAGAATTTCCTGTTGAATCCTCCATGAATGCTTGCCGTATTGAGCGCCAAAAAAGGCATTGTATAGTAGGCAACCTGAGTGGTGGCATGGCATTCTTTACCCGATTCTAGCACTTTCAAGTGAGCTATTGCGTACTGTATCATATCGTAGCTGTTAGGAAAGAATGGAATGTTGTCTAAGAGCAAGCCTAACCTTCGTTTTAAAATCCAACTTGCAGGGTCCTGCCTTTGATTCCACTGTTCCAAGTGTTCGTTTTCTCAAACTAAATGCTTGCTGTTCCCAAATATGCAAGAATAACTTTTACACTTTCTCCCTCCAACACTTCTTGATTGGCTTTGCAAAAATAAAGTTTTAAAATAAATTTTGTTTTGTTCTTTAAGGAGCATGTGACCTAACTGTATGTGTGTATATCCCCCTTCTTAAGTAGAAATGGGTAAGATTTGACTTTATCTCCAATGTCCTCTTTACCTCATTTTATATGAGGAAGCTATTATGGTACATATTGCGTTTATCATCTTTGTTTCTAGGGCACATGACAGTATCCTTAAGCCCAAATTGGGGGTGCAGGGGCCTGTTGGTCTGTTGACAGTCACAAACCTGCAGCTACTTTCACACTTGCTTTATATCCAATCTGCTCTCCCTTGGGCAGTTTGAATTTGAGTGCTCCTTTGCTCCTGTGGCAGGACTCAGCCAAGGGGACATACCAGACTGCACCATGGTCCCTTAGCCTGTTGCGGGACCTGCCAACTAGGAATAGTTTTCTTAAGAGATCCTTTAAAAAAAGCAAACATTCAACGTTGACCCTTCTTTATAGGGTTCTATGTGCTGAAACATTTTTGCTCACCCCCAAATAAAACATTTCTTATATTCAAGTAGCCTTAATTACTCAAATAGAAGGAACCAGGACCAGGGTGTACTAAGGCTAGCTGAGACTGGAGCAGTTGGAGTCCTTGTACTTTTCAAAAACCTTGACACAAGCTACACGCTACAATTCCATTTTAAATGAGAAAAACTATACTAACAAACAGCTGCATAAAAGGAGATTTCTCCCAATCAACCAGAGACTTGTCAATTTGTAGAAGGAAACTTAAAACCCTGACAAAGTATAGCTATCTGCCAAGTCTTCTCATACAATTAAGGGCACATGGTTAACAAAAAATACACAAAAGCTGTGGGATTTATTGTACATATTTACTTGAGCTATACAGAATTGAGTAGATAAAATCAGATTCACATTAGTGAAAAATCTCTACAAAATGTCTTTGAAAAGCAAAACAAGACTGCCTCTTAACAATTCGTATCCTCATGAAAGATGTGGGCTGTAAAAATAAAGCAGTGTGTTTTAGCACAAACTAGAAGATATCTGCATCCTTTTTTTTCACAGTTATTACCATCTACAGTCAGAGAGGTAGATTTTTCTGCAACACCTGAGAACTGAATTGTGATAACCAGGTGTAATAAAGGCAGTTGGATACATAACTAAAAAACACTGGTCTGAAGACCAAAAAATGTATTCCTACGGTCTGAGGATGAAATCCTACGGTCTGAGGATGAAATGGTCCAGTATCCAAGATCCAAGTTTGTTCTACCTGGAGTCTACTGCCACTATAAATAGTACAAAATGAAATCTCACGATGGTGCAACAAATGCAATTTAAGTGAATTAACATTTAAGCTTTTTCTGAGCCAGCCTAGTAGCATTACAGTGCTCTAGAATATGGCAGGTAGAGGTGTGCTACAGAGCCACAACACTGGGCTGGTGAGGTGATTGCTTTGGGAGGGTGTCCTTCTTGGGGGTGGGGGTCCTTTTTACTCTTCACAGGGTAGTGGGAAGAGATTCTGAAAGGAAACCAAAAGCACCCAGACAGAATCCATGTCCTTTAAACACCATGGTAGCATCTAACTACAAATACATAGTAAGCTGTAAGCTGCAGGCCAAGCATTCTAAGTCACATTGTTTATAAAGCCCTTGAAAATAACAGGTCCAAGATTTAGTTGTCCACACGAGTGCCACAAAGCAATGTGGTAAGCTACGCAACTGGGTGAATAAACCATTACAAGCTATACGTCTGGCAGGGTTTTTGTGAAACGTCATCAGTACTAATGTGAAGGCAGATGCTATATACCTTTAGGAGTGAATCCCATACTTCCTTTAGTAGTTAAAAGGGGGAGAGGGCTATTTTTAAGAGGCTGTTTTTGTTTCTGCTTCTTTCTCCCTCATTTTGATAACCTGCTTTGTAAGATTACTTGTCCTCTGCTCTCTGGCCCATTATGAACTTGGGGGACAGTGGAAGCTTAGGTCTAATCCTTAATCCTCCACTCCAGGTGCTCTTTGCCATGTATTGGGTAATTTTCTTTCATCCCAGTTTTAGACTATGAATGTGACAGGACCTTACCAACAGAACTTTTGAGAAAACTTTAACTGGACAGAACAGTCTATTCCGTCCAACAAGCAGTTTCAGACATATCTGTTTGATAGTTGTGTCCGATGGAATGTCGAACAGAACCTTTTTTATGAGATATTTCAATGCCAATGATAAAAAAACCAAACTGCCGCCAAGTCAGTTTCCGAGGTGGTATCTCTATGGAAGTAGATTGTCCAAGGAGCAGCTGGTGGGTTTGAACCGCCAGCCTTCCTGGTTAGGAGTCAAATGCTTTAGGCACTGCACCACCAAAGCTCCCAAGTGATACCAAGGACAAAGTCAAGCCATGTAGGAGTGCAGGCTGATTCCTCATTTGCATAACTCAGCCACATGTGACACTGGAAAATCAAACCAAAAGTTAAGGAACCAATGCAAAATTTTGGTGCTTTAATCTAGGTATTTCCCCATTCCAAGTGCAGAGACCTTAATAATACTGGTGGTTCCCCTCCTCTATAAAAATAATAAATAAAGCTTGAGGACTAGATCATGGCCACATAACACCCTGCCAAGTTTTCCCAAAGTACTAATGTCTGTTCCAGAGGAAACTGTTTTCAGTTAGGGGGACTGGAAGGACTCCTGCAAGAGGTGAACACCAACTTGCAATTAAGGAAAAGGCAGCAGGTGGGCTTCTGCCTACGGAAAGCTGCCCTTGGATTTACCCTCATCTTGAAACTGATTATATTGTAGCACAATCACCTTTCTGTGGGAAGTGCAGACTGTGCCCCAGACTGCAATCCAATCTAGACCAGTATCCTTCAGCAGTCAGCCTTCAGGTGATACAAATCCCATACACCTGTCCTCACCTGAAACGAGCCTGTCTGTCCAGTGATTGCCTTATTGTATATACGACTTGCTTTACAAGAGACAGCTTAATATACATAATTCTGGTACAGCTTTGAAGAGTCTGAAGCTTGCGGTCATCTCAGTTTGTCAAGTATTGTAAGTATTAACCAAAAGCCAATTTAAACAAAAAAAAAAATGTTTGTTTCTGATCCAACACTAGAGGTTCTCTTTTAAACTTATTTAAAATAGGCTACTGAGACAATCACCTTTTCTTTTTTTGAGTCATATTAATGGGAGGCAGGAAGTTGAATATTGTTTTCACATCGAGGAACCACTGTCAGAGTTCCCTTGTAATGGTGGGCCCTATCTTGACTGAAATATTTATTACATGTAAGGAGCAGTTAAACTTAGGCATGCCCAGAGCAGCAGGCCGGAAGAGCAGGAGAAAGGGGATAAAAGCCAGGAACCCGGATAGAAGAGCAGTCAGCCCCAGGGATACAGGTGAGGAGAGAGAACTCGGACGCCCAGAGTAGCAGGCCAGAAGAGCAGGAGAAAGGGGATTAAAAGCCAGGAAACCAGAGAGAAGAGCAATCAGCCGAAGTGATTAGGTGAGGAGAG
>NW_006922664.1:203952-209989 GCF_000298275.1 Orycteropus afer afer
GGCCTTCAACGAGATGGACTGACATGGTGGCTGCGATGATGGGCTCAAGTATAGCAGGGATTGTGGGGCTGGCGCGGGATTGGGCAGTGTTTCGTTCTGCTATGCATGGGGTCGCTATGAGTCGGAAACGACTCGACGGCACTTAACAACAACAACAAGGAGCAGGGAAAAGGCCCAGATGATGAAGTGATGAACACATGCATCCCCGGGAAGGGCGAAATGAGGCAAACAGATGTGCAACACAGCTGAGGAGAAGGTATTAATTCAAACGACTCCAAACTGTTAAGCCACCTCCTGTCCCACTGCCAAAGTCCAGTACAGTAGTTCTAAGAAAATACAGATATGGTAGAAAAAGTAAGAAAGTTTTCACCACAAAACCAATAGTTAACTGCTAACAGAAAGTTATACACAAAATATATCTCTTGATACAGTGCTTGCACACTTAGTCAACCGAATCGATGCCTGGAACTGGGCTGGCGCACAGGGTCTCTTGGGCAGCCTCAGGCCCTGCCACCATGTGGGCTCTGGAGGCGCCACCAGAGGGTAGGTTCGGCTCCTCGTGGGACTCCAGGGCAGTGCAGGGCTGTGATGCCAGCAGCAGCAAGTCCACATCTGCTGCTTGGCCTGAGACCTGCTCCTTAAGAACTTCCACCTTCTCATTGAGCTCATTTCTTTCAGTCTGGAGAGCTCTGCACAGCTTCTCTAACCGTTCCAGTTTTATTTGAAAGGCCTTGTACTCTTTATCACGCACAGTTTTCTGCATGGGAAGAAAAAACAATATAGAGTTTATGTAACCTCATTAAATAGGTTGTTGTTATGTGCCGTGGAGTCAGGCCTGACTCATAGCGACCCCTCCTTGGGTTTCCGAGGCAGTATCACTACGGAAGTAGACTGCCTCATCTTCCTTCCAAGGAGTGGCTGGTGGGTTTGAACCGCCAGCCTTCTGGTTAGCAGTCAAGTGCCTTAGTCACTATGCTACCAGAGCTCCTATTAAATAGGTTAATTACATTAAAAATTAAGAAATCTGAGCTATGTTAAAAACTCTTTTACCACCTCCTGAACATACTCAATTTCTGAAAACCCCTCCCTGAACATTCTCCATAGCTTCCATGTGTACTATCTTAAGTATACTAGTTGACAGTCAACATGGTTAGGTTGCAAGGACCAGTTGATGATGAAAAAAGTCAGTGTCACAAGAAAATGGAGGATGAGTACATCATAACTACCAAATTACATCATTACGTAACTGCCAAACCAGCGAGAATCATGTCCCAGCCAAGGCTGACACATAACCCTCATAATATCAGTGTGTGTGACTGCCAGATGGACACTGTCCGTGTGAGCAATAGTCAATAAGTGAGGAGCAGGCGTACTATTCTAGGGAAACACACATTTCCATTTGTTATATTTCTTAAAAAACAACTGAAATCCTTTTCGGCTTTTTAAAACCACTTTGTATTGATGATGAAATATTGAAGAAATTCAAGATATCAGTCACAAAGTCCAGCAGATATAAAACTTACTGGCTGCAAGGAGGGAAAAAACCCACCTTAGAGGCCAAGTGACATTTTTAAATGCGAGTGATGTGCTCCTGCGTTTTCTCTTGTGCAATGTTATAAACTGGTTCTATCAAGGTTCTGAATGTGTGAAATTGAGTGATTGCTAATGGAATGTATTTCAGCTTTGTAATAAGAGGGGCAAAATGCATTTTGTTGCTTTTCATCACTCTGAAGTCTAAGAGTTTGTTGAGTTGTTGTGGGTTCTGTCCACTGGGAAATGTGACCAGTGTTTCTCCAGGTGTGAGCCCCATCTTAAAATGCTGGCATTGATGCAAGTTGGACAAACAACTGCTATAGAAGCAAGCGAAGCCCAGATCCTTTCCAGCTGTCTGCCACTCCAGCCTGGGCTCGGTAATTGGGCAGTAAGCAGGGCTTCAAACTGGTTCATTTCCGTTCAACTCCCTGCTAATAAGAACTTGCATTCGCACCCCAGCCAGAACTCGTTACCCTGATCGTTAACGAAACCCCTGACTAATACACTTTCCCTGACTAATACACCTTCTGCATGGAAATGCACCTCACCTCTTCAGCCATCTGCAGAAGCGCTTTATTATTGTTTTCCCATTTGGTCCGCCACACTATTGTTTCTTTTTCCAGTTTTTTAATTTTCTTTGTCATCTGTGAATGAACACAATTACCAAGTCAAATTCCAAGTGCCATTTCTCGCTTCTACACCCCGTACCACAAAACAGGCATTTTGTGTGTCCCTCCCCTCCCCCGTTAGTGCGCGTGCCCCACCCAACTGACAGCTGTGCAGGCTTGTGTAAAAGGAGCTGGGCCGGCTGTGGGCAGCAGAGCTGATCCCAGAAGCTCCTCGAAACCAAAGCGAGGTTCCTATTACGAGAAAACCAGAGTTGACCTCCCCAGCTCCAGAGGCGGCCCTTGGGGAAGTCATTGGGTCACCACGCTCTGGAATGCTCAACTGCTGGGCTGCAGCCTCATTATACAGTGAGGGGCAGCAAGCAAGGTGACCTCCGTTTTCCCAAGTTGTATGAAAAAATGCCCATGGCTGTGCATTTTCTGGAGAGATAGTCCATTAAATTAATCCAATAGATTCTTGAAAGCAATCTTGGGGATCTGGGGCCCCAGGAAAGATTAAGGATCGGTAATCTATTACAATCTCCAAGCCCACGTCAGTTTGAAGGGGCAGCACAATTTAGGGAGGACTCCAGAGACCAGTAGGAAAAGTTTTCCATCCTTAGCTCTGGTCATCCTCATAACTCCCAAGACTGACTGACTTCAGATTTGCCAAAGATAAAATGGGTTCAAAAATAAGGGGAACGTTATTAAATCTAGGCCACAAGAACCCCGTTTTTACAAATTCAGGGTAAGCTGTATCTGTGCCCTTCTACCAACCACTGGAAGTGGGGGCTCTGAGCCAGCTGCTGTTAAGGGGAAACAAGAAGGCAGAGCTGCTACCCTGGGCTGTAGGCGACTACATGTAACAACCGTAACACCATGCAAACTGGGACAAAGGCCGTGGGGACTCAGGGGAGACCCAGGCTGCATGCCGCCCGACAGCGATCTCTGTAGCCAGCAGTGGAGAACACGTTCCAGTACAGAGGTGTCTCTCAAAGGAGAGCTAATTTGGGAGTCCTTGTCTTAGATACACCACTCTGCCTCAGTAAGCAAGCATGTGCCAGAGTCCAGCTAACACTGCTGCCATCCTTGACGTTGCATGGGGGCCTCAACAGAAGGACTGGCAGGCAGACGGCCTCCGCTGCTCCCTGAATTCTCCAGATTACTGGGTCTAAAAATACCTGAAGGTGGTAATTTGAGCATTTAACATGTGCCAAGCATGGTTGGAAACACTGTTCTATGAGGGATCTTTTGTTGTCCTCGTTTTTAATGATGAAAAAATAGTAAGGCACAGAGTGCCACCCAAGTTGTCTACAGTTATACATTAAGTGATATAACTCGGATATTAACCCAGGGACTCTGACTAAAGGGCACGTGCTGTCAGCCATTCCCTAAGACTAACGTCAACTGAATGCTTACAAAGCGCCAGGCACTGCTGTACTTATCCCCGACTGACCACCATTTTGAAAATCTCCCATTTTAGGGGGAGATACCATGTTAAATAAGGATAGGTGGATGGATCCATGATTAAATACCTTGGTTGCTATGTATATATTAACCAACTAAGGTGTGTGCTTACTCTTCTGGGCTTGGAGGCTTTTAAAGAATTACACCTCCAAGGTCACAGGGCTTTGTAAAAGGCTGGGGGAGTAATTACCTGATGAGATTCAACAACCAACAAAACAAAAAACACAAGTAACAAACAAAAAAGTAATCACTTTATTTCTAGCAAGAAATTTAATTTCATAGAGGAACTTACTTTAATAAAGATAGAATTTTAAGAGCACAAACATCATCAGCTACTCGGGGGACACGGAGGGCACAACGCGTGCCGATGCCAGTGGCAGACCAGAGAAGCTCCGGGGAGGCATCTCACCATCGACTCGCCCACACGGTACTCACGCCGAGGAGTCTCGTCTATAAATCCCCTTTGATGTAATATTGTACTAAAAATATGCAAGTACCTTTTCCATTTCCTGCCTGAAGGTTGTAAAAAGTTCATTGCTTTTTGCCATGGTAGTTTGGAATTCTTCAAACTTATCCATATAAAGAGAAAGCTACAGGAAAAAGTATGAGATATTCTGAGTTCCAGGTAAGCAATTTAAAACCCTAAAGACATTCAAAAGGACACAATATGGTTAAACATCGTTCTAATTGACAGAAATGGGAACAAAAGCACACCCAGTCCTCGATGGCCAGACAGAGATGGCTGAGTTCCTGCAACCCACTGAAAAGCATCAAAACTTAAGAAATATCACCGCAGGGACATCTTTCGATGCCAGTGTTTAAAATGTAGACACGTACTAGCTCCATTCCATCAATTATAAGAAAAACTGAAGTAGCGTGGTATAGCTGGAAATTTCATACAGCCACAATATGCTTTAGGAACTACCTCCGACCTGCATTTAAACAACTGGGCCTGGAAAAAGGTCCTTCTTTCAGAATACCACTTGCACAGTTCTTAGCTTGATGTCACGGATATCTCTTGCCTTAACGCAGGCAGGAAACAGAATCAGAAGCCAAATAACTGGTTTGGTTGAGGGCAACAGAATTCCACGGGAATACAGTTAAGAGAACAAGAAAAGAAACAATCATCTTTTGCTAGGCCTCAGGGCGGGCTGAATGGTTTAATTTCAGAGCAGGAGGGAATCGTTTAGAGATCCATCTCATGTGATGACATTATTTTCAGGACGAGGAAACAGAGGCCCAGTGGAATAGTATTTTGCCCAAGATCACACAATACACAGAAGATAAGCAGAGAAAAACGAACAGATCATCAGAGGCCAGGCAATAGCAGAAACGATGCTTCCACCTTTCAGCAGTGAGGCTTAGGAATATTAAACAGGTCACTTGAGCAGGATGGAAGGGAAAAGAGGGCACCAGCCCACCCACACTTGTCAGATGGGCTGGGTCACGTGGAAAGCCCAAAGGAGCAAGTTCCACCCTACGTGGTAGGAGGATACAGATGGAAAGCAATGTGGTCCGTGATGCCGGGCTAGAAGAGCGGACTACAAAACAGCCTAACTAAGCCTGCAGGAAGGAGGGCCGGGCTAGGAATGGTGCCACCAGGCAGAGATTAAGGGCAAAGCAGATCTGCAGAGGAGGCTCCCACTGCCAATGCCTCCAAGGCTCATGGGCCGGGGCCTGGTGTGATGGTGGTGCTCAGCAGTAGAATCAAGAGGCACAGCTGGAGCGGTGGAGGAAGTTAGAGTTCCTGACAGTTTTAGCATGGTGTGTGTGCACTGCTGATGAAGGGCCAGGTGGAGGCTGCTGCATGTGAGAGTTCATCAATGAGAAGTACCAGTCCTCCTGGACTGATGTAGCTGGGCTGACCAAATAAAGAGAGGGTCACCACACACCAGTAAGGCTGTGGGCATCAGGAGCAAACAACACAAAAAGACATGGTAAGAGCCGAGAATGAAGCAGATTCAGGAAGGTCAGCCACACTTAAGTAGCAGGAAGAAAAAGCAGTGACAGCAAAGGAAACAATGATTAGGGAGGATGGCATGGATGACAGACAACAAAAGCTGCACAGACAAAAGTAGAACAGGAGCCGAGATAGACTGTGAGCTTGGTGAAAGGCTGTTCTGGAGCTATTCTCAATGACACCCAGATTCGGTAACATCTTCCAAAGCCATGTGTAGCCTTTGTATACCTCCTCCACATTGCTTCTCTTTTCCATTTTTATGGAGAACTGAATTTATAGAGCTGGTAAGGAAAGGCTTCAAATTTTCTAGAAGCATTTTTGGCAGGATCATAACTTATGGTGGAAAGTTCAGAAGATTACTGATATCTGATTCCTCTTGAATGTTTGCTGTGAGTCAGGCTAGCTTTATAGAAAACCACCTCCACCACCTTGGAAGTGGTCCTGAAACAACCAGCACTCAAAGAGGGGATCA
>NW_006922664.1:210369-221159 GCF_000298275.1 Orycteropus afer afer
CCCCCAGGGTGTCTAAGGCTGTCTTCTTTATGGATGCTTACTGCCTCATCCTTCTCCTGCACAGCGACTGGTGGGTTCCAAGCGCTGACCTTGTTTAGCAGCTGAGGGCATTAACCACTGTGCCATCAGGACTCCTTGAATGGAATGTAAACTAGTTAACTGAAAAAGGGTGGAATCTAAGGACAGAAGCCTAAGCTCATCTGTCTAAAGCCAAGGGAAGCACGGTCTTTCCTGTACCCTTGGAGAGGAGACAGCATCTGCTCCCCTTACTCACAAGGCAACCACACAGAGACTGGAATGGGGCCAACCTAAAAAGTCTAGTGTGAAAAGTAGGGAGGGTGCAATGAAAGAAGCAAAACTAAACACAGCTCTACCTGGAACGGAGATTGGGCAGGTATTCGTTCTTTTTTCAATAGGTTATATGCTCAGAGCACAAAATTTTGAAGATACCAGGTTACACTTCATCAAATTGCCTTTTTTATAAATGAAAAAAGACAAATATCGGCAAGTTCACGTGGCTCAAGTTTATAGACTAAAACCTGAAGATTTATCAGTTTTTCCTTAGTTGGCAATTAGCTGGCAACCAACTTACATATGGAAACCAGACTGAGAAAAGGAGGGGCTGTCTAGGCTGATGGAAACGGGGCACTGGCAATGAGGGTGAGCAATCATCTCAGTTTGCCTGGGATGGAGGGGGCTCCTGGGCCACAGAACTTTCAGCGCAAAAACATGAGAAGTCCTGAGAAAACTGGGACCAGCTGGTCTCCCTAAAGGAAGAGGAGACTTCCAAGAGAGGCACGTGATCTACTCCCACTTCTGGCTGGCTCTGGCTGGGAGCCAAGAGACCCAGCAAATTCTGCTACCCCTGTTGTCAAGTTACCTGCTGTTTTAGTTGTACTTCTTGCTGTTTCATTTGTTCATATTTGTGCCTTGATTCAGTTGCTTCTTTTAGTAACTAGAAAACAGAAACATTCTGGCAAAACACTAATAGTATTACAAATATGATTACTATGTCAAATGAGCAGAGATACAGGCTCAATCCTCATTGTTTTGGCAATAATCACTGGTCTATGGTTGAAATATCCTGGGACATCAATTGCCCAATCACCTAGATCTTAGATCTGCTCTTCTTGTTAGCACTTAGGAAGTAGGAATCACCTTCCAGGAAAAAGTACCCTGGAAGCGTTATGAGGTTACAAAACTCGGAGTTAAACTGTTGTGCGTTAGGTGAGAACAATCAGATGTCTAGTTTTATTAGTGGAAAACACAGCCTGGAATCTGGAACTTCTCTGGGTGGTTTAGGAGGCTGCAAGGGCATGGAACAAAGCAATGAGAACAGACCTGGTTTCTGATCACTTTATGGGAGCCGGGGCAGGAGGGAGGGCTTTAATGTACTTCAATATACCCGGCTTGCCAAGCAAAGTCTATAGGGAAGGTGCACAGCAGGGAGCTGTGAAATTCAGTCCTTGAAGTGAGAAGTGACACAATCCAGACTAGCCTTGAAAAGTCCTTAAACCAATCAGAAAGCACAGACATGTAACACGTGTGTGTTTGTGTGTGTGTATAAACTGATATGTCAATGCTGGAAGTGGCAACCGTTCTCCAGTCGAGCACCAGGTACCACTGACAGCTGGCACAGAAGGCTCACGCCATGGAAAACATCACTTTCTAAACCCTAGACATACGGTCAGCAAGAGATGTTCTCCACATGAGGGTCACTCGGGACTGTCTTCCATACCAGGCGCCCTTCAGGGCCTAGGCTGCTTGAGTGAAACGCCGGATGCAGAGTCCACATTATTATCATCAAGTCTGACTTTGTTTTGTTGGTTAAGCACGTATCGTTGAACATGCATGGGTCAAATATACGGATCCAGTGAGATTACAGCGTGCTGACAACTGACAAGGCAATATAATCTGAGCATACACTCTGCGAGCAATGCTGAGGTATTAGGGCATAGAGAATTCTGTTAAAATTTTATCAGAAAATTATGCCAGACTAAGTAAACACCCCGTTTACCTGGGTTCAAATTACTTATTTAAAAGCAAAATGTAAGTACATGGGAGACCAGTCTAAGGTAAACTCCATGTTAACTGAATTGCCCCTAGCTCTCCAGGTCTAACTTGCCAAATAACTGGGACAATCTTGACGCTGGCAACCATGATTGAAGCAGGGAAATAAACATTCTAAGCACAGAAAAACCAAGCCTGTGCAGGTTTTTCCACTAACTTGTCTACTATCTCCAGCACAGTTTTTGCATAAAATATTAGAAGTATAAGCTCAAATTATTTCTACCACACTCTCCCTCCTCCATCGAAAGCAAAACACCAAACAGTACGCCCCAGGTGCCACCTTCAACAAAGAATGAGTTTAAATGTTTTCAGTGGCTTTGGTGACAATTTTGACAATTTCCTTTTTCAGAAACACAACTTACAAACTCTCTCTCTCTCTGATGTTTCTCGTCAGCTTCTTTTATGAGCTGTGTCGTCTGCTGAAGTTTGGCATCCACAAGCTGCTGCTGTAGTTCCTTATGCTTGAACACTTTATCAATATGCTACGGGAAAAGTAAAAGGCCTTCCATCACTTAGCGAATAAAGGAACTCTACGTGCAAGGGGTGTAACACAAGTTACCATGCCTCGCTCGTCCTGCTTCTCCTTATACCCCCACAACTATAAACCCTGGGTCCTTCCATCCCTACGCTTGCACTAGAGTCTACTCGCCACCCCGCTGAAACCCTGCTGCCCCTGCAGGGCCTACCCTACAGGCGTTCCTGTGGGAGGTGGGCTAACCAGGTCGACAACCTCTGTTACATTTCCTATTTCTGCCCTATATTGAAAGTAAGGTTCAAATTGGATCAAGAAAAGAAAAAGAGCTCAAACTATTAAACCCATTCATCATACACACAATTCCGGAATATTTTTTCTTCCCCATTAAATTTTCCTACATTTCTTAGTTGGAAGCAGCATGATACAATGGCAGGAATGGGCTGGAGTCAAACCCTGGCTCCATGTGTTGCCCTGGGCAAATGTACCTAGAGTGAGCTCAGTTCCCCATCTGTCAAGGGGGATGCTCACCCATGCCCTGCAGAGTTGTGAAAATAAAGGCAATGGTTGTTCTATGAGAAGTGTTTGGTACCTGGCACATACTAGCCATTGGGTAAGAGGTCATCAGTATTTTCAAACAAAACTGTTAAGTAGTTATTTACGTATCATAAAGTAACCCAAACGTCACTTCTCAAATGGAGAAATACTAACTCCTCTAGATGCAAGTCTATATAGGAAAAAGAAATACTAGTTGACAATAAGGCAATCTAAGAATTGAGAGAAGAGAAGAGATGATCTTTCATTGCATTTGATCATTATTGTATTCTGACCAAAAAAAGGAGAATATTCTAGAATATTCAAAATAAACAACTCACAAGTAATATGATTTGAACCTACAGACACCCAAAACCTGCTATATCCATGAGACAGATTATCATATCACACAACCAAACTAAAAGAACCATTAAGAAAGTTGAGGGCTTTGGATTTAAAAATAAAAAGTTCATCATACAGGACAAAGAAAGTTTCTTCAGCAAAAACACAGTGCAAGAATTAAAAAAAAGAGAGAGAGAGAGAACGAAACCTCTATAGTAGAGACCTGAGACATGTCAACTAGGATTTGTATGGATTTTATTTGCATCTGATTCAAACAAGTTTCAAACAGAAAGGAGACAACAGAGAAATTTAAGCAAGATATTATTGCAATAATCATTGTACTTTTCTAGGTGTGAAAACTGTACTGTGCTTATGCTTCAAAAAGAATCCTTTAGCTTTTTGAGATACACACTCAAATATTTATGAACGGAACGATCTGCCATCTTGGACATGCCCCCGAACAATCCAAGGCAGTGGCAGGAACGCAGACGATGCTGTGAAGGTTGCTGAAGCCATGTGATGTGTTCTCTCTACTTTTATTTCAACTTGAAATTTTCCACAATAAAAGCAAAAAAAAAAAAGCTGAAGGTGGAGACAGTGGTTTCAAAAAAGAAAAAATTCTTCAAATGAACAAATAAACAACCCTTAACAGCTTTGAAAAGGGCCCATGTAAAACTATAAATATAATCTAAAGTTTGAGTTGAAAACTAGATAAAATAATCCACAAAGATGCCATAATTTTTTTTTTTTTAAATAAGCTTTTTTATCTGTTCACGGATGGGGTACAAAAGCATGTTTTACCAGTTTTCAAGGTGGGGAATGTACCATTTACAAAACTCAAGGCCTCTAAACTTTGCCCACTGGACTCCTGAAAGTGCGGAGCTTCAAAAAACAGGTTATCATCCATTTGCTTTGATCTAGACACCACCTCTCAAGTTCCAGACTAGCTTGTACTATAATTGCAAAAGTCTTAGCTGGAGGCCAATGACCAAGTTCAGTAACCATGGATCCTTTCAGCATCAGATGGAAGACACGTGTCTACTGGAAATCCCCTCACTTACCCAAACACACCAAAGGCTTGGCCATCAATCCATCCCTCTGTTGATACGGCAACGGGCCTTCCCTTGCCCAATGCCACTGTGCATATACCCAAGTTCTAATACCCTGGGACCACAGAGTTCAATGAGTAATGAGTGGGGAAAAGTTTTTGCCAATAATGGCAGCTGTCTAAATAAACCAACAAAACATCATTACCTCTTCCCTCAGCGCGTACTGTTCAATGAGCTTCTTCAGCTTCTCCCCCAGTTCAATGTTTTCCTGGCGGAGTTTGGCATTGTGTACATCGTGCTGCTCCAGCTGGGCCTGAATCTCATTTAATGTCATTTGGAACCGTGCTGTTGCCTCTTTACGCCGTTCTTCTTCCTCTCGTGCTTGCTGCATATTTTCTTCCTTAGGAACCAAAACAGTATTTGTCAACATATAAACCTACAAATAATACACTCATCAAGACACTTCTGCTCTGTGGGGTTATTTACTACTGCTCTGGTATGTTGCTTCCAACCACAAGCCCTCCTAGTAGGCTCTCGTTTGAAAACAAGCAGCTCTCCTAAGACTAAGAGGCACTCAGAGGGAGGCTACCACCCCACTAGACCACCAAGTGGTGTTCACTGACCACCTTACACCTCACTACCCTGAAATCAAAAGACACTTCTCCCCACATGTGAGTTCCCCAAGCACCCTCCTCACTGGCTAGGCAGGATATCATCGTGGTTCAGCCTGAAGCGAGGTCACCCTGTGGAGCTTTACTTTTTTGGTCACATCTTCCATTCCCTAGAGGGAAGAGGACAAATGGATTCCTCATTTTTAAAAGCTCACTTTCAACTCTTGCTAGGATAGAAATGTCGAAAACTTTTTCTCTCTAGATGGTTATCAGTCCAATGAAAATGTTGATGTGTGCCATGGAAAAAAATGGAAGCAGTGACTGCTAACCAGAAGGCTGGCAGTTCAAACCCACCAGCCACTCCTCGGGAGGAAGGCTGGGCAATCTACTTCTGTAGTGATACCACCTTGGAAACCCAAGGAGGCATCGCTATGAGTTGGATCTGACTCGACAGCAGTGGGTTTGGTTTTTGGTTTTGGTTTGCTTTTATTCATATCTGAAGTGAAGCTTTCAAAAGCAAAGAAAAAGTTGCTGGTGGCACAATGAGTGCCTAAGGCATTTAACTGCTAACCAGAGGAAGCAACATTAAGGCAGCCACTCCTTGCAAGGAAGACTGGGCAATCTATTTCTGTACAGATACCACCTCAGAAACCCAAATCACTATGAGTTGGGACCAACTCAACGGCAGTGAGTTTGTTTTTTTTTCCCCAGAGCAGGAGAGGATCCATTTCCTAAGTGATCCTCTACTCTAGGGCCCTGACGGTTGGTTGTTGGGAGGATGGCTATTTGAGTGGTGAGGCTGCTCAATTCAAACTATAGCCCAACTGTGGTGTAGTAAATTACTTAGTATGGCTTTTCTACCCTTAAGTCTTTGTAAACTCCAAGGTGGGATTTGCTATGAGCAACCGAGGAGCTCCTGATTGCTAAAGTTGTCCACCTGGAGTATTTCTGTTGGGAGTAGCACAAAACAATGTTCTGGGAGGTGCCCCACTCTCTCTCAGGTGCTTAGAGTTCTGATGCTATGATTGGCTAGTTTGACCACCCTACAGGGCTCAAAAGGAGGCCTCCTAGAGGCAGAACTCTCTCTGACTGCTGGTTGAGGAAGATGTGCTGCTGAAAGAGATACGTGCTGCTGAAAGAGACACGCGCTGCTGGGAAAGAGATGCAAGAGACACGCATTGCTGAGTGAGACACCAAGGGACATGTACTGCTGGGAAAGAGACTATGAGATAGAGACTGTTGGCTGAGGGATCGTGGGCTGGGAGACTGAGCGTTTTTCCTGAACTTGAATCGTAACCTGGTGCTTCCCCAATAAACCTCATAACCTGTGAGTTCTGTGTGGCCACTGCAGCGAATTATCGAACCCAGGAGAGAGGTGGTGGGTGCTTCGGGAAGAACGGTTGGAGAAAGAGTTGGAGGGAGTCTGGCCTCACAAGAACAGGCCTTGGGCTATTGATGATCATTCTGTCTTCCTCTTGTGGGATTAGAGGTCAGAATATGTGGCCTCCCTGCCCCTTTAGCACCAACCTGTACACCGACTTAGCCACCCCACAGGACAAGCCCGAGCCCATTAGAGAAGAAAACAGTCTTTCCAGTCTCTGCCTCTGTCCTTCTTCCCCTGCGGACAAGCAATGAATCCTTTGGTACCTGCTCCCTCTTCCTTTCCGAGCAGCCCAGGTTGAAGCACTTATTCTCCCAAGTACTGAGCAACTGAAGAGTGGGGATGGGCAGGGGGAGTTTGGCAATCCAGCCGGTTCACAGCCCCACTAGAGCTCAGCAGCCTGCTTTCCCTTCTCAAATTCAGTCTGACTCAGGTTTGCTGCTCTAAGTTTCTCATTTCCGCTCAGCTTTTCATGGTTTATCTGAGGGAGCCATGGCAACCAAGTACATCAGTGGTCAGAGAAAACCGGCCCACGGAGCTGCCTAAGCCAGGGCTCTCAGCAGGAGCGCCATGGACGTAAGGATCAGGCTCAGCTAGATCCCCCATGATCAGGTCTGCAGGCCATTAACGAGGTCCTCCTTATCCGCAAAACCGCCACTTCCGTACTAAGAGGAGGGCTCAGCCTCACAGCGACCTCCCACATGGCATCAGCATGTGCAGACAGCAAGCCAGGCAGAGCCTCTGCCTCCAAGGCCCCACAAAGCCATCCTCTCAGGAACCTGTGCTACCAGCACAGATGTCCCGGGGATTTGCCAACCAGCAGCCACCATCCCAGCTAATTCCCATTAAAGCAGGTGGAGACAATGACCGATTTCAAACAGATATGAGGGGATTATTTAAAAAACCTTCGGAAAAACAGAAAAATGAACTTTTTTTTTTTTTAATTGTGGTGAATTCCTATGTAACAAAACATTTGCCACTTCAACGTTCTTCACAAGAATGATTCAATGGCATTAATCTGACATTGTGCAGAACCAACTAACCTTTAGTGTCTTATTATGACGCTGAAGTTCTCTGCAGAGAGACTCAAGTTTGCTTCTTGCCAAGATGGCCTTGCTGTGTTCACTCTGCAAGTGGACCTTCTCTTTCACAATCTGGGCTTGTTTCTTCTGCAGAATCTTCATCTGCTTCTGAGCATTCCTGCTCTCCTCCAGCTACAATGAACAAACACCTGACACTTAGGAAGCACCTCTGAGCTACGGCTGGAAGAATGGCGGCTCCAGCTGGCGAACACACTATATTTAATTGCTTCTTGCCATGCTATGCTCCCAACCTTTCCTGCTCTTCTCTTTTCTAGTTGTGATGGGAAAGCAGGCAAATAATTTAGGGGGTGGGGGGAATAAAAAAGAATCTTAATCTCTATTTTGTTAAAAACAGAAACTGATACCTTAGGCAAGTGCTTTCAGAATCAACACCAGCTAAAGAGTTGCAAAGCCCCCTTACTGAAGCAGTCATCAGACTGAGAACTCCATCAGCCACACCATGGTTCTTCTTGAGGGAGGAATTGCTGCAGTTTTAGATTTGCAGAAATCGGTCTTTTTCAAGGTTAAATCTAGAATAATAGATAATATGGCAGCCTACTGACCTTCCAATAGTTTTCCCTGAAGGAAATGATGGTGAGTCACACTGACATGAGCAAGAGTGACATCTTGTGGCCAATTAAAGCATACCAAGCATCCTTACAGGCAATCTGCTTGTGACTATTAAAAACGTGGTTGGTTATTGAAATCCCTGCAGGAAAGCTTGATTTTTATCTCTAATAATTTTGTTTAGTAATTTTGCTTTTACATCTTACAGTGGCCTGTGAGCTGCCACAGGGTAAAAACGGGCTGCAGGGTCTCCGTACATGATCTCTGACTTCCCCCCACCTCTGTGATGCTACCACTCTTTCTCACTCCAAGTAAAACATACCCAAGTGTGAGTAAAAATGGCATCACTGGGAAAATCCAAATGCCGCCCATTTTAACTGCACTCCTTCGGGTAGTGTACTGGTGTGGCAGCTTGGACGTGACTGGCAATCTGCACTGAAGCTGACACAAAACTGCACTGAACTACATACTAGGCACTCAGCTAAACACTAACGATACAAAAGTGAACAAGAGAGTCCCAGAAGATGGGTGCAGAATGTGGATTTGCTGCTGGGATGGCAACAGTCCGATGGCTTCTCTTTTCTTTAAGAAATACGGCACATGGCCATTTGCTAGAGGGAAAGAGGTAGAAAGAACCCAAATGCCACAGATTAAAGGTATACAACAGGCAGTGGTAGAGGGGTGCCTAGTCATCATGAGTCAGAACAGACTCACAGAAAACACACTGATATGGCCGCCCAGCAATGAAGGCCTGGCTGCACTTTCATCTGCCTGGTTGCCTTCTTTCAATGATCAAAGTTGGGATTTTGCCAGCAGGTGGAGTGGATGGTCGGAGGTTGATTATGACGATGTGTGAAGTCTAAGGGAACAACAGACAGAAAGACACAAAAGTTATGTGGATGGGGAGAAAGTAGAGGGTCGATGCACAGGTGCACAGTGGGGAACCTTAAGCAACAACACTGGACTAAGGGTGGTTACAGGCCAAATGGGCAATCTGTGCTAGTGACTCTGGAGCCCTACGGCCCATGGAGTGATCAGAGCAATCGGGGGCCTGGTTGGGACAGTGATGAGGCAAGCAAGGAACAAGAGGCCAGACTGCCCACAGTGAGGCTGCAACTTACACTGCAGGAGTTTTGGCAAAGAGGACAAGGGCAGGACAGTGTGTGAAAGGTGGTAGGTGACAAGAAGGGAGAAAAGGTAGCACAACAGGATGTGCACTGATCTTTAAGAAAACACGGGGTTTGGGGTTTTAAAAAGTAGGGAAATAGGAAGGGTACTAAAGTCACCTACCAGCATGGAGCAAAAAAGGACCACAACAGAACTAAGGTCCTGGGAGGGAGCCAGCTTTCAGGAAACACACAAAGCTGAGGCACTGATTACACAGGGCTGCGGATTTTGCAGTCTGTGTATCATGGGCTAGGAGCAAAGAACACCATGGAAGCTTTCTTATATATTTTCTTCCCTTTGTGGGGTGGGGTGGGGTGGGAGGAGGAACTTTCCAGACAATGTCCCCCTCCAGAGGCCTAATCCCCATAGCACTCGGTACCATGGCTTACCCTTTGGCCAAGAGGCATGGTTGATACTGGTTTCTCTGAGGGAAAGCAAAGGGAAAATCAGAGCCTAAAAATGTACCATGTTGTTGATGTTAGGTGCCGTCGACCCAGCACCAACTCAAAGCAACCCTGCAATGGCCAGGTGCAAAGGCTCAGCCATGTTGCTCACAGAGAACTGGTGTTGGCAGCTATGCTAAGGGCAGGCAGGAGATAGCAGAGGGGCAGGATGAAGAACTCTAATCTAGTCCACGCCCTCTGCAAGGTTTCAGCACATCTCAGACACACCACCAGTACTCCCAATAGGGGGCCCTCACAGTGCTACTCCCAAAGGCACCGCAGAAACTGTAAAGCCTGGGATGTGGCAACTCAAGGGACTGTCTATGTCAATCTTTATTGTCTCTTTGTCTTTTGGAGGACAGTGGGTAGAGGTGCTGAGCCCTGGTTTTCTGGTTTAAGTGGGTAGGCTTCAGCTTTTGAAACATGGCTTGAGTCAACAAAGTAAAATAATGTTATTTTTGCTATACTAGAAAGTGCAAAGCAGCATCCTAAAGGGAAAGGGGACAAAGGCATTAAGGTAGATAGGGGCTGAAATATGCACAAACCAAGACTTAGGACAGGCTAGGTAACTGACCCAAGGCCACACAGGTATCTGACAGCCAAGCCAAGGCACAAACCCAAAGCCTCTGCCTTCACCCCTTGGCTAGCTCCACTACCTGGCACATGGTTTTAGGTACAGCATATCAAGGGGACACCAAGACTCCCACTCACACAGTGGATTCTGGGAAGCAATTTCTCAATATTCATCAATAATCTTTAAAACTTGAGGGAGTTCCGGCAAGATGCACAGACCCTCTTCAACACAGAAAAGGGAAACCAATTAACACAGACACAGAAGATAATCTTGGACCCCTGAGCCTTGAAGGAAAGGATACAAAAGTGGACTAAACCCCAACTGTTGTTGTTGTTATTTGCCATCGAGTTGGCCCTGACTCATAGCGACCCCTCCTTGGGTTTCCGAGGCAGTATCACTATGGAAGTGGGAATGCCCAACCTTCCTTCCGAGGAGTGGCTGGTGGGTTCGAACCATCAGCCTTCTGGTTAGCAGTCAAGTGCCTTAGGCACTATGCTA
>NW_006922664.1:224584-233075 GCF_000298275.1 Orycteropus afer afer
ATGAGACAAAGTATATGTGAACTGCTGTATGGAAAGTGAATTCACTCTGTAAATCTTCACCCAAATCACAATTAAAAAAAAAAAAATCTTTAAAACTTTTCTCTTCTGTGCCTAGTAATTAAATGCTTATATTCATTAGAAATGAGGCTTTGAAGAATTATTGTAGATGTGAGGAAAAGGCTCAGATAACTAACTGTGCCCTTGATTTGTACTTCCCTGATCGCTAAAAAGGTGGACCATCTCTGTCTGTATGCTTAACCAAAACCAAAGCCAAACTCACTGCCATCGAGTCGATTCTAATTCGTACCAAGGAAAGTACTAAATTATGTACATAAAAATATTCCCCATTTGTATGAGGAGCTCTGCTGGTGTGGTGCCTAAGGCATTTGACTGCTAACCAGAAGGCTGGCGGTTCAAACCCACGAGCCACTCCTTGGAAGGAAGGTTGGGATTCCCAACTACTTCCGTAATGATACCACCTCAGAAACCCAAGTAGTGGTCGCTATGAGTCAGATCCAACTCCACGGCAGTCCGTTTGGTTTTGGTATAAAATACACATACCTATTAGCTACCTATATACAAAAGGCAATTTTACAAACTATGTGATGGGCTCTATGGGTAATTGTTCTTTTTCTTTTGGATCTCAGGTGCACAGAATTGGATTCATCACAACCCTTGGTTCATGACACAATCACTGGTCTGGGCCAGGACTCATTTATTTATTTACCACCCAGCACAAAACCTGCAGTACTGACAATTCATTTAAATCTACCCAAGACCCCCTACATTCCTTGACTTAATGTAACCACAACCTAAATACTGTCCTGTTCCTTTCCACATGATTCTATTTCAACAGTATGGAGTCCTAAAGAAGCTTTTTTGGTTTTAGTTCTTTTAACTGTGTTGTAGTTTATACAACTGAGGAACTGAATTGTTTTATTTTGTTTAATTTACTTTAAATAGCCAAATGGGTTGGTGGGTACCATTTGGGACAGCACCACTGTAGATTATATTGTTAAGCGTGATCTATATCCTTCCAGGTCAGTAAACTTCTCTATAAAGGGTCAGAAGGTAAGCACTTAAGACTTTGCAGAACACATACAGTCTATCTCATATTTTTCTTTTTGTAAACAATATTTTAAAAATATAAATATCATTCTTGGCTTGCAGGAAGTGTAAAAACCTAATCTTCCTCACCAAACCAAAAACCAACCTCACTGCTATCGAGTTGATCCTGATTCATAGTGACCTCTCCTTGGGTTTCCAGGAGGCAGTATCTCTATGGAAGTAGATTGCCCAACCTTCCAAGGAGTGGCTGGTGGGTTTGAACCGCCAGCCTTCTGGTTAGCAGTCAAATGCCTTAGGCACTATGCCACCAGAGCTCACAATTTGGCTCACAGGTTGTATATTATCCTACTTTAAAAAAATAAAACAATAAACTGTTGCTGTTGTTGTTAGGCGGCATCAAGTCAATTTTTTATCTCAAAAGCAACCCCAGGTGTTTCAGAGCAGAACTGGCCAGTGGGTTAAGTTTGAACTACCAACCTTTCAAAGCACTTAACCATTTCACCACCAGGGCTTCTCAAAACATAAAATATACCCCTCTTTATTTACCTGGGAACTCTAGTGGCACAGTGCCTAATGCATTTGACTGGTAACCAGAAGGCTGACAGTTCAAACCCACCAGCCACTCCTCAGAAGGAAGACTGGGCAATCTACTTCCATACCACCTCAGAAACCCAAAGAGGAGTCGCTATGAGTCAAAATTGACTCTACGGCAGTAACTTTTTTTTTTTTTTTTTTTTTAACTATTCTCTTGTCAATGGGTATCTGGGCTGCTTCCAGATTTTGTCATTACTTGGTGACATGAGCATTCTCGCATTATGTCCCTTGGTGCACATGTGCAAGAACTTCTGTTAGGAGCAAATCCAGAAGTAGGGTTGCTGGACCATGGAATTTCTAACTGTTCAATTTTACACAATAATGCCAAACTGCTTTATAGAGGTGCTGCCAAATTTCTACTCCCAAGAGCAAGGCATAAAATGTAGTGCAGCTAAACATCCTCTCCAACACTTCATGTATGATCAGAATGCCTTATTTCTCCACTATAATGGGAATAAAATACCATCTAGCTGTGCCCTTGATCTGTACTTCCTTGATCACTAACAATGCTGACCATCTCTCTGTATGCTTAACCAAAAGCAAAACCAAAACCAAACTCACTGCCATCAAGTCAGTTCCAACTCATACCAACCCTCTTTGGGTTTTCAAGGCTGTAAATCTTTACAGAAGCAGACTGCTTCATCTTTCTTCCACAGAGTGGCTGTTGGGTTTGAATCACTGACCTTTGGGTTTGCAGCCAAATGTCTTAACCACGACACCAGTGATCCTGTATGTTTAACAACCTTAGGTTTCTTTACTTCTCTGAAATGCCTCTTTATGTCTCTTACCCAGGTCACCACTGGTGTGTCCTTTCCATATTCATTTGTAGGTGTTCTCTATGGAGATATCTCTCTCTGTCTGTCTGTCTCTCTCTCTCTTTCCCACACACACACACACACACACACCCTCAATACTCAGTGTTTGCTGGTTCTATTTGTTGCAAACACATTGTCCACAGTTTTTCATGTGTCCTCTCATTCTCTTTCAAGGTGTTTTTTTTGACAAATAGAAATTCTTAATTTCAATACAGCCAATTTTTACAACCTTTACTTTGACAATGATTTTTGTGTCATTAAAAAACCCTCCCTTAATCCAAAGCTGGAAGGATATTCACCTTAATCTATAATGTAAAATTCTTCAAGTTTAATTTCTGGTATTTCAATCCATCATCAATTTGGAATTGACGATTGTGTGTGGTATATAAGGACCCAATTTCATTTTGCCTATATTGATAACCACTTTGCAAGTTCCATTAATGCCATAACAGTGCCCGTTCCACGCCAATTCATCAGATTCCATGAAACACTACTCAAAATCCTAAATGGTGCCCCCCCTCAATTAAGTTGATTCTAAACTTTTATACTGAGAAGAAAAGGCCAAGAATAGCCAAAATAACTGTGACAATAAGACTAAGGAAGGTGTGCATACCTAACAAGATATCAAGATATATTATTATAATCATTTAGAGAAATTGACTAAGGTATAGATAATAGCACTATAAAGGTGTATTTTTTTTTTTTAAAAAAGAAAAACCCATTGTTGTTGAGTTGATTCTGACTCCTAGCGATCCTACAGCACAGAGCAGAACTGCCTCTTGGGGTTTCCAAGGCTATAATCTTTAAGGAAGAAGACTGCCACATTTGTACTGTGTACATCATCCTGGATGACTGTCTTTGTCCTCTTGAAGGGCTTAATAAAAGGGTCTCTATAGAGAACATGTTTGAATCTGGGGTCCGTCTTTCCCTAACACAATGGAAAACCAATTTGCTCTGTAAACTTTCACTCAAATCACAACAAAAACTTTAAAATTTTTTTTTAAAGAAGAAAGCTTTAGGACATTTTCTGAAGACAGTAGATATTCAACATAAATAATCACTGATCTCCAAAAAGGAGATAACTCAATCAAAGAGCGGTTAGTCAGTAGGCAAATTCTTAATATGTCACTTCCTGCAACGAATTCATTTCTATACTCATTCATATTTGTATACCAGTGCTTAACAAAAACCATATCCACACAAAACTACACAAAGAAACAAACAAAAACAAAAACACCTCAGGCTGCCACCACCATCATTATCACCAGGGAGGCCATTAGAAATGTAGAATCTAAGGTCTACCCCAGACCTATGAGTCGGGGCCGACTCGAAGGCAAACAACAACAACAACAACAACCCCAGACCTGCTGAATCATAATCTGCATCTGAATCAGAATGTTAACAAAAGTACCAAGGATGCAAGGGAGTTTGCCTGAAGCAACCATGCTACTCCCCCAGCCTCTTCCCCTGAGTCATTCCAGGCTGCCTGCTGTCTTCACAACAGGCAGCTAACCTCCTCCTTTGTTTTGCTCAGGTCTTTTCCTCTCTTCTCTATGCCTCTCCTCTGGTGAATGTCACTAACAATGACTGGCTTCCAAGGGCCTTGGATGCATTCTTTCCCTGAAACCAGCAATTGGACTACACTGTTTTCTGCCCTCTTGGCTTTGTGAGTGCTCCAACCATTTTCATTGATGCATAGAGCTTCCTGCTGCTCCAAATAGAAGGTACCAGATGACTGAATGCCAGCAAAGTGGGGTACATGTGGAACACTTTTTAAACTGAGGGACAGTAACCATCAGTTTTCCAGTAAGAAATAAACAGAATTCTTTTTTTAGAGCTATAATTGACAAAATAGCAGTGTTCATGATGAAACACATAAAGACTGCCAATGGCAATGCTATTGGACCAAACGCAGGTCCCTGCCCGGTGCGCAGTCAGGCCAAAATAGTTTACACACTAAGATTAAGAGGAGAGAAAATTATTTATTGCAAAGCAGCAGTGCAAGGAATTAGGGGTAGTTAGTATCCAGATCTTAAATCACCGAGATACCATCTAAACACAGTTTTTGTAGGTTTCAGGAGAGGGGGTTGTGCATATTCACAAAAGGTTGAGGAATTTGGGGCATGAAGTGAAATGGGTGATGGATGAGTCACTAGTTTCTTGTTATCAGCTGATAAGGGCTTGGGCAGAGAGGAAAGGGTCAGCAATTAACTTTTGTTCCCTTATGAAGGGTGCAAGGGCCAGAGTTCATTTACAAGTTATTTCTAAAATACTTTTAGCAAGTCTATCATCTGCAGGAAGGAATGTTTTTCATTCACTTCTTTAAGGAACTGAATACTCATCTGTTATAAACAGCTGGGGGTAATTTAGTTTACTTATGTTTACTTACCTATTCTCATCCAGGTGCCAGGGTGGGGGAAATAGTTTTAACTTTACTCGGTTTCAGTAATTCACCTGAGTGTTTTACAGAAGGCTATCACTTAGCATTTAAATGTTACAGCCAAGAAAACAAAACTAAACCTATTGCCACCCAGTGGATTCCAACTCACAGACTATACAGGACAGGACAAAGCTACCCCATAGTGTCTTGTCTCCAGGGCTGTAAATCTTTACTACGCAAACTGATCACCACATCTCTCTCTGGTGGAGTGCCTAGTGGGTTGGAACTGCCGACTTTTTCATTTGCAGTCAAGTGCTTAACCACTGTGTCACTAGGGCTCCTTGCTGGCATATAAAGATGCTGAATAAATATTTCCTGAGACATGGTATCACTGTACTAGACTTTCACCTAACTCACAATTTCAATGAGAATGGTTAGAGCCTTTATGGCTAAATTTCCTGTAGGAAAAGTTAAATGAGGAACCACTAGATCCCACCTCCACCAATTGTCTGTCAGTTTGATGTACTGTGGTGGCTTGCGTGTTGCTGTGATGCTGGAAGCTATGCCACTGGTATTTCAAATACCAACAGGACCCACTTATAGTGAGAGATTTTGGTGGAGCTTCCAGACTAAGAGAGACTAAGAAAGACATGTTTTCAAATCCACTTCTGAAGGGGAAAAAAAAAAATTGGGCCACTGGAAGACCTTATGATTAGAAGGAAAACACTGTCTGATATAGTGCCAGAAAATGGATCTTGGCTGAAAGCAAAGAATACCAGAAAGATGTTTTCTTGTGTTTTTATTGACTATGCAAAGGAATTTAGCTGTGTGAAGCATAACAAATTATAGATAGCACAGGAGAGATGTATGTCAGGGTTGTATCCTCTCACCATACTTATGCAATCTGTATGCTCAGCAAATAAGAGAAGCCGGATTATAGGAAGAAGAATGTGGTACCAGGATCTGAGGAAGACTCATTAGCAACCTATGATATACTGGTGACACAACCTTGTTTGCTGAAAGTGAAGAAGACTTGAAGCACTGATTGATGAAGATCAAAGACTACAGTCTTCAGTATGAATTAAACCTCAACATAAAGAAAACAGAAATCCTCACAACTGGACCAATAAGCAACATCACGATAAATGGAAAAAGACTGAAGTTGTCAAAAGATTTCATTTTACTTGGATCCACAATCAACACCCATGGCACCAGCAGCTGAGAACTCAGACTAACTGCACGAGGAAAATCTGCTGCGAAAGACCTCTTTAGAGTGTTAAAGAGCAAAGATGTCACTTTGAAGACTAAGGTAGGCCTAACCCAAGCCATAGGAGCTCTGGTAGCTTAGTGCCTAAGGCACTTGACTGCTAACCACAAGGCTGGTGGTTCAAACCCACCAGCCACTCCTAGGAAGGAAGATGGGGCAATCTACTTCCATAGTGATACTGCCTTGGAAACCTAAGGAGGGGTGGCTATGAGTCGCAATCAACTCGACAGCAGTGCATTTGTGAGTTTGGTAATATGCATGTGAGAGTTGGGCAATGAATAAGGAAGACCTAAGAATTGATCCCTTTGAATTATGGCATTGATGAAAACTACTGAATATACCATAAACTGGCAGAAGATTGAACAAATCTGTCATGGAAGAAGTACAGCCAGAATGCTCTTTGGAAGCGAGAATGGCCAGACTTCGTCTCACCTACTTTGGTCATGCTGTCAGAAGGGACTATTCCCTGGAGAAGGATATCATGCTGGGTAAAGCAGAGGGTCAGCGAAAAAGGGGAAGTTCCTCAACAAGATGGACTGACAGTGGCTGCAATGATGGGCTCAAGTAGCATTGACTGTGAGAATGGCACAGGACCAGGCAGTGTTTTGTTCTGTTGTATATAAGGTCGGTAGGAGTCAGAACCAACTCGATAGCACCTAATAATAACAGATCCCATCTACCTGCATCTACAGCATCACAACACAGGAATGACAAAGCTGCCATAAAATACTCCAAGGTGGTCTGAGTTGCAGAACTCCATACCACATCTTACAAAAGCATCAGAATATTCTGTGTAGACCACCTCATAAAATAAAGTTGTGCAACCAACAAAATGTCCAAGAAGTCAGATTTTCCTATAATTCTGGAATAAAATAAAATTTAACCCCAAAAGCTTTATTAAAATTCTATTTTGAAAAGCTTATTAAGCACACACACCATCTGCTCTATTGTATATGGTCCTTGCTCCCTTGATTAAATACTCACAAGATCAGCATACTTCTTACAGAGAGCTGCCAGCTTCTCCTCGGGAGTCGAAAGGGTGTTTAGGGCTTGCATCAGTAATAAAACTTCTTTTCCTGATGATTAACAAGATAAGAAATAGTCCCAGAAGAAGAATGAGATCAAATCTAGCCTATAAATTCTACATAACCCTTCCCACATTACATCCAGAGTAAAATAATTTACATGGATAATCAGAATTTGATTTACCTATTAAATTAAGAAAACTACTTTTTCATTCTGGATTAGCAGCCATCCCTCCCTCCCAAACCCTATCACTCCAAATTTCATCACTCACTCACTGACATTTAAGTATGAGAAGAACACCTGTTAAAGGTTTAAAAATCCGCCCCTTGATATCCAAGTTAAGACATTTGACAAAGGACAAAGAATATCTGAAAAAGCTTCCTCCTGACCAAGTACCAATACAGAAGCAAAGGAGTTTCATCTAGTTCCCTCTGCCTAAGATACACATGTCGTTACTTACACCACATGTCTTTTAGTACGAACACTTTAAGTAACCAAGGGCTGCTTTCTGATGATTTACCAAAAGACCTTAATGGCAGTGCTTTAAGGGTTTGGGCAGAGAAGTGGCTGACCTAGGAGGGGATAAATGGCACTTCAAAATATGCGATAATGTTGTATTTCTTAATCTGGAAGGCAAGTACCTTTTTTTTTTTAATTATTTTTAAACATTCACTCATATGTAAGATATTTCATAAAATACCAACAGAATATGTATAGAAACCATGCAAGTCAAGCACTGTCAATCTTCAGTGTAATAGATATAAAAAGTAGGGAAGCAACCAGCAAGGCTAAAATCAAAGGGGATGTCAGGATCTCACATCCTCAGTCCTAAATCGCAAACTAACAGCCAAAACAAAATGCCCACTGCCATCAGGTCAATTACACAGCAGAAGGGAGAAAACAGACCCACAAAAACCAGTCTTAACCCACTTTCTAAATTATAGATAATAACGTGTGTTTCTGTGACTAATTTTTAAATAAATTGAGCAAATAAATATAATTTTTACATAATTTTTGGTCAAACTACTATAAAGATGCAAACAAAGTGAGTCAAATACTACTTCTGTCCAATTGGCCCCAAATGTTTTCTAGAAAGCCACCGTCTGATTATTCTGACAAATAATTAAGCTCCCTAACTTTGCTGTTTCCCCTTCCTGAACATAACTGACCTGACCAAAGACAATGTTGTTGTTTGCTGTTGAGTAAGGCCTGACACATAGCGACCCCTCCTTGGGTTTCCCAGGCAGTATCACTATGGAAGTAGATTGCCCAACCTTCCTTCCAAGGAGTGGCTGGTGGGTTTGAACTGCCAGCCTTCTGGTTAGCAGTCAAGTGCCTTAG
>NW_006922664.1:233875-237838 GCF_000298275.1 Orycteropus afer afer
TGTCTGACATTTCCCATTTACGACAACAGTAAAAATCTACTGTGCAGCTATTTTGCTCATTAACAACATATGGCTGGCTATAACAGATACCAAGGTACAAAGTGAGAGGAACGCTGGCTTTGATGATTAAGGTTATGTGTCTACTTGGCTGGGCCATGAGGCTCAATGGTCTGGCAGTTATGAAATGTCGTTATCCTCCATCTTGTGACCACATGTGGTCAGCCTCCATTTTCACATTAATGTAAATTTTCGCATGATGACCTGGTCTTTGGAAACTAACCTAACCCTATGGATAAGTGAAGAGTGTGTAAAGTACCAAAGAAGGCAGAAAATCATTTGGCTGTAAATCTAAATTTATTTCCATATAAAAACTCACTACTTAAAATAATTAGCATTTTGACAGAAACTCAAGTGTTATAACTTTACATTAAAAATTCTAATCTTATCCTCAAGGAATAGCAGAGGTGGCTAAATAGCCATCAAACAGAATACCCAATGGAGTTGGCCCCAGTGGACAAGGATATCATTTCCCAGGCTCCCTACATCTAGGTGGGCCTCCCACGTAGTGTGTCCCACAAACAGAATGTGGGTAGAAGTGATGACTATCCCTTCTGCAACCAGACTTTTATTCTTAGTTTGAACTCACTCAGAGAGGCTTTGGAAGACAGACCTAGTGATCTGCTTCCTAAAAGTCACAGCCCTAAAAACACTATAAAGCATTTCTACTCTGTACATCTAGGGTCGCCATCAGTCACGACTGACTCAATGGCAACAACTCCTGCCCTAACTATCATGGATAGCAGACACGGTAAAAATGATTTCATTCTAGTGTTTTATTACAGAATCAATTATTTGATCTTACCTGCTGTTCACTGTATTGTTGGCTGTATTTCTTTATACAGTTTTCCCCACTCAACACTTGGTCATAAGCTGTGACACATTTTAATTTTGTACATTTCCTCTCTGAGGAGAGCAGCTCTCCTTTTTTTTTTCTTTAATTACTATATTGTTTCTTAAATGCCGTTTGGTTCACAGAAAAACTAAGCAGAAAGTATAGAGTTCGCATATACCACTCTCCCACATCCTGCATGACTGTGCTCTATTTGTTACAATCAATGAACAATGATACACAAGTCCCTCGTTTACTTGAGGGTTCACTGTGCTGCATAGTCCCATGGTTTTTGACAAATGTAAAACGCTATGTATTCACCACCTTTTGTGACTAAAATTGAAGGGTGAAATATTTAATATGCTTCTTTTTTATTACTAGTGGACAAAAGCTTCTTTCAAAAGTTAATAGTATTTATATAAAATATCTACAATAGGCAAACGTAGAGACCACAAATTACTAGTAGTCACCTGGAAGGGAGAAAGGGGAAGGGAAATCATTGCTCAGGGTGCACTGAGGTTGTTTGGGGTGATGGAAACAACTGGAAATGGATAATGGGTGATGGTGGCACAGCATGATGAAAGTAATGTCATTCAATTATGTACGTAAATGTTGAAAAACAGCAAATGCTTTGTGATAAATATTTTTAACACACACACACACACACACACCCAAGTTCCTGGGAGAGCAGAGATTTATTATTTCAAATTATGACAGTACCCAACTAAAGAATTAAAAATAAACTATCAAAATAAGAGGGGATGGAGAGAGAGTGGAGAGGTTACCAGAACTAAATCCTATCTTTTATAATTTAAAATTGGTAAATCAAATAAGCTTTTGGAAAACTAAGTTGCTACAAACACTTTGAAAAGCTCTTTGGCAATATGGATACCTTCTAACCCAGTAATTGAATTCCTACGATTTTAAGCAACAGGAGTGTGTACATACATGCACCCAAAGGCCAAGAATGTGAAAAGCAGCACTATTCCTAACAGCCCCCAAATGCAACCAACCCACATTTCTATCAATACTAGAATGGACCATTTATGGACTGTTCATACCATACAGCAATGAGAACAAACTACTGCTAGAGGCAACAACACAGATGAGTCTCAAAGACAATGTTCTGAGCAAGGTTTCAGAAGAAGACAACTGTAGGAAACCATTCCTGTATAAAGTTCAAAAACAGGCAAAGCTGACGGACAATGCCAGAAATCAGGACAGTGGTTACTATTGGGCGTAGGGCCTTCTGAGGTGCTTGGTAATATTCTATTTGGTGATGTGGTTGGAGTAACCCAAGTGTCCACTTCATGGAAATTCATTAAGCTAAATATTTATGGTTTGTATGTTTTTCTGAATACATATTTTATTTCGTAAAAAGTTTATTTTACCAGTTGGAATTTACACATTTTTCAAAGGTTATGAAGGAAGAACCAAAACAGAAATTCTTCTGGGGAAAGAGACTAAGAGATGCGCTGCATTTCAAGATACTTTTAAAATAATAAGTATGTAATACTTTACGGAGCCCTATTTATGCAGCTGGACCTCTGTAGGCGTAGGGCCTAAGGCATTTGACTGCTAACCAGAAGGCTGGTGGTTCAAACCCACCAGCCACTCCTCGGAAAGAAGGCTGAGCAATCTACTTCCATAATGATACCACCTTGGAAACCCAAGGAGGGGTCACTATGAGTCGGATCAAACTCGACGGCAAAGAGTTTGGAGTTTTATTTATGCACTGGTTAAAGTGCTCTGCTGTAGACCAAAAGGTCGGTGGTTCAAACTTATCAGCCACTCCAAAGGAGGCAGTCGGTTTCTATAAAGATTGAAAACCTTGAACACCACCCCCCCAGGGCAGTTTTACCCTGTCTTATAGGGTGGCTATGAGTTGGAATCAATTCAATGGCAGTGGGTATTTAATACTGTGATATCTTAAATAAAAAAAAAAATCAGGTATCAAGGAGAAATGAGTTGTCTACTTAAGCTCTAGTTTGATGCCTGCCATGCTTTAAGCCTAATTCAAATAATAATAATAAAAAAATAACTTATAAAGTAATACTAAAGGACTGTCTCTGAAATTCCTTCCAAAGAGGTGTGTTTCTCACGTGTAATCTGTAAGTATTAAGGTGGAAAAAAAAAAACTTCCATGAGTTTTCAGAAATATCATTAGATTTCATTACTGCAGAAAACTTGTTAAAGCCAAATAAAGTTCTATGTAAGTATTAATATCAACAAGCCAGAAGTAACATCTGTATAGCTAACACTGGTCTTTGCCTGTCAGTTTGTCATCCTATGCTGGCTTGTGTTTTGCTGTGATGTTGTAAGCTATGCCACTGGTATTTCAAGTACCAGGCAGGGTCACCTGTGGCAGGGAGCTTTCAGTGGAGCTTTTAGACTCAGACAGACTAGGAAGAAAGGCCTGGCAATCTACATCTGAAAATTAGCACATGAAAACCTTAGGGATTTAGGAATGGCAATGGTTGAACAACATAATAAATGTACATGTGAAGATGGCTGATGTGGCAAATGTTTTGTTACCCAAATTAAAGAAAACCAAAAATCCTTAAGGATCACAAAAGAATATTGTCTGCTATAGCACTAGAAGATAGTCCCCTAGGTTGGAAAGCACCACAGAACAGCTACAACAATGGACTCAAATATACCACTGGATCATTAAGATGGTGCAGGACCAGTCAATGTTTCATTCTGTTATATATAAGATCGCTACAAGGCAGGGCTGACTCCCTTGCAACAGATGATTAGACACGTAACTACAAGCTGTACTTGTGTACCTCTCTCCTATCAAATCCTCAACTGCCATTTAGCAGCTAGGCACAGGGCTAATGTTAACAAAGACCCTTAACACAAAAGCACAATGGAGGAAAAAACCCAAATACTATTAATATCATCTTCCCCAATACTTTCCTGCCCCAAGGCAGGAACCGGCAGCCAGTCTACAGGGCCGGAACAGGTAACAGGGAGAGCCCCCAGGCAGGAAGCTAAGGGGACGAACTTGTCTGTCAGTTAATGGTACTATGGTGGCCTGCGTGTTGCTGTGAGGCTGGGGGCTGTGTCAC
>NW_006922664.1:241488-244205 GCF_000298275.1 Orycteropus afer afer
AAGGTTGTGGTCACTGTTTGGTCACAGCCAGCTACCCAGAGGGACCGAGTAGTTGAACCTGTGGGCTTGGGACCATAGTCAGAGGGGACATCAAGCTCAACTGGCATAACATACTATACAAAACATTGTTCCACTTCCTACTTTGGCGAGTAGTGACTGGAATTTTAAAAGCTAGCAAGCTGTCATCTAGATGCAACGATGGGTCTCTTCTCATCCAGAGCAAAGAAGAAAGAAGAAAACCAAAACTAATGGAAACAATCAGTCCTAGTGACTGGTACATCATCCAATCTGCAGCCTAGACGACTATGAGACCAAAAGAAGTAGATGGTGCCCGGCTACCACTGTCATCCACTTAGAAGGGGATCTAGGTAGGAGATCCTTGATAGAGAAGAACAATGTGGAACAAAACTCAAAATCATTTGGAGGGATCTCAGGAGGTGGCATACCATCAAGAACCAATGGTATTGAAGGAAGAACTCGAAGCTGCACTGAAGGAATTGGCAAAGAACAAGGCTCCAGGAATTGACGGAATACCCATTGAGATGTTTCAACAAATGGATACTGTGCTGGAGGCACTCACTCGGCTATGCCAACGGATTTGGAAGACAGCTACCTGGCCAACTGACTGGAAGAGATCCATATATGTACCCATTCCAAAGAAAGGCGATCCCACAGAATGTGGAAATTATCATTAGTATTACATGCAAGTAATACTTACTGAAGATAATTACTGAAGATAATTCAAAAACAGTTGCAGCAGTATATTGACAGAGAACTTCCAGAAATGCAAGCTGGATTCAGAAGATGTGGGATGAGGGATTTCATTGCTGATGCCAGATGTATCTTGGTTCAAAGCAAAGAATACCAGAAAGATGTTTACCTATGTTTTATTGACTATGCAAAAGCATTTGATTGTGTGGATCATAACAATTTGTGGATAACACTGAGAAAAATGGGAATTCCAGAACACTTATTTGTACTCATGAGGAACCTGTACAAAGACCAGAAGGTTGTTGTTCGAACAGAACAAGGGGATAGTGCATGGTTTAAAATCAAGAAGGGAGTGCGTCAGGGTTGTATTCTTTCTCCACACTTATTCAATCTATATGCTGAGCAAATAATCCGACAATCTGGACTATATGAAGAAAAACGTGGTATCAGGATTGGAGGAAGAATCATTAACAACCTGAGATATGCATATGATACAACTTTGCTTGCTGAAAGTGAGGATGACTTGAAGCAATTACTGATGAAGACTGAAGACTACCATCTGCAGTATGGATTACACCTCAATATTAAAGAAAACAAAAATCTTCACAACTGGACCTATAAGCAGCATCATGAAAAATAGAGAGAAGAGTGAAGTTGTCAAAGACTTCATATTACTTAGTTCCACAATCAACGCCAATGGAAGCAGCAGCCAAGACATCAGACAACGTATTGCATTGGGTGTAGCAGATTTGCTTTCCGGTGCTCAAGAGCAAAGACACCTCCTTGAAGACTAAGGTGCACCTGACACAAGCCATGGTATTTTCAATTACCTCATATGCATATGAGAGCTGGACAATGAATAAGGAAGACTGAATAAGAGTCGATCTTTTGAGTTGTATTGGCGATGAATGTTCAAAGTATTGTGGACCACTAAAAGAACTAACAAATCTGTCCTAGAAGTGCAGCCAGAATGCTCCTTGGAAGCGAGAATGGCCAAACTTCGTCTCACCTACTTTGGTCATGCTGTCAGAAGGGGCCGTTCCCTGGAGAAGGATGTCATGCTTGGTAAAGTAGAGGGTCAACGAAAAAGCGGAAGGCCCTTAACAAAATGGACTGACACAGTGGTTACAACGATGGGCTCAGGTACAGCAAGGATCGTGGAGCTGGCACAGGACCAGGCAGTGTCTTGTTCTGGTGTACATAGGGTTGCTAAGAGTCGGAGACAACTCGACAGCACCTAACAACGTTTTTTAATCCTATTCTTTGAAAACCATTAAGTATAAAGGAATAGAACCACATGAAAGTACATCAATGGCCTTAATATTGATGAAAATCTATTAAAAGATACTTAAAATAGAAAATTACTTTTTTTCTAATGCATAAAAGAATTTCTTAGAAGAGTAATAATGATAACAGCAGCAACAACAATCCATATAATCCCAGGAAATGTAGTTTCAAATAACAAACGCTCACTTTGTTGGGGGGCGGGGCAAAAAAATTATCGCCAAGGAAAACCTAAGGCCTCTCCTAAGATAAACTTTAATAAGAAAGCTACCTGAGAAATGGAATTGGTTATATTTCTAGTCGGTTTTAAGGAGGCCCTTTCGTGTTCTATTACTGATTTTTTTGATGTTAGCATTAAGGGATATAATTCACATACTATACAAGTCGCCTATTAAAGTGTAAAATTCACTGGTTTTTAGCACATTCGGAGTTCTGCAACCATCACCACAATCCACTTTGGAACACTTTCATCTCTCAGAGAGAAATACAGTACCCTTTAGGTTTCATCCCCCAATCTCCCTATCTATCACCTCCAGCCCTAGGCAATCACTAATCTACTTTGGTGATACAAATTTGACTATTTTGAACACTTCAAATAAATGAAATCATAAAATATGTGGTCTTTCACCTAACATGATATTCAAGGTTCATCCATGTTGTAGCATGGATGTATATTTAATTCCTTTTTATGGCCAAATAATATTCCACTGTATGGATATACA
>NW_006922664.1:245560-247299 GCF_000298275.1 Orycteropus afer afer
CAATCTAATTCCATAAAGATTTACCGCCTTGGAAACCCAATGGGGGTTGCTATGAGTCAAAATTGACTCGATGGCAGTGAGTTGGTTTCTTGGGTGTTTTTGGGGTACCATGCATAACCATTCCCATCTCATATTTTCCCTCTAAGTTTATCTCACCATTTGTAGTCAACAATACTAGTTATTTGTCCTTCCAGATACTCTTTCCACCTCTAAACTCTTGTGACCAGTACTATATTATCACTTATTTGGTATGTACTGGGATATTCTCCTAAGGAGCTCTGGTGGTATAGTGATAAAGGCACTGCTAACTAAAAGTTAGCAGTTTACCCACCAACCACCCTGCAGGAGAAAGATGAGGCAGTCTGATTCCGTAAAGATGTACAGCCCTGGAAACCCAATGGGGGTCACTAGGGGTGGGAATCAATTAGATGGCAGTGGGTCTGATTTTTTGGTTGAGATTGGCTCCTAGACAGCACCAGTTCATGCACGATGGATATGCAAATGTTGACTGAAGAACATCAATGGGGGAAAGATGGCTGCTGAAAATGCCCTAGAAAGTACTTCTGTGATAACACACAATTTAGAAAAAACTCTACTAAAATTATTCTATCACTGCCTAGTCCAGAGAGGGCCAGTGAAGGCAGAATCCCCTGGGTAAGTACAGAAAGATACCAAAGAGATCCTATAGGCCTCAGAGCACCGGCTTGTGGCCTGTTCATCATTTCACATTAACTTCCTTCCTAAACTTTCCCAGTAATTTGAGGGGCTTTAACATTTCCAAACGCAAAGTTTTACAAGTGAACCATTACATTTTTATGGGCCTAAATGAGAAAACTGGCTTTAACTTAATATGTTGTTGTTGTTGTTGTTATGTGCCGTCAAGTCGGACCCAACTCATAGCGACCCCTCCTTGGGTTTCCGAGGCAGTATCACTACGGAAGTAGATTGCCCCATCTTCCTTCGAGGAGTGGCTGGTGGGTCCATGAAAAATAACAAACAGAATGGCCTTAGGGAAGATGCAACAAGGAAAAGCAGATCCCATTGAACATATTCCTTGGGGCAGTGGTTCTTTGAGTATGGTCAGCAGACCCTTTCAGGGCGTCTGCAAGGTCAAAAATTATTCTTATAATAACATTGTGTGCCATCAAATCAATTCCAACTCGTAACAACGCTACAGGTCAGAGCAGAACTGTCCCATAGGTTTTTCAAGGCTGTAAATCTTTATAGAAACCGACTGTCACATCTGGTGGGGGTTCAAACTGTCAACCTTTCAGTAAGCAGCCAAGTGCTTAATCACCCTTTGTAGTGTTGGCATTTGCACTGAAGGTACAAAAGCAGTAATGAGTCACCACGCTGGTCCCCTAGACCACTACAATATAGGGCTATTATGGTTTTGTTCACCACCATGCACTCACAAGAGGGTGGGGGGAATCTTCTCTTAAGAAAGCCCTTACTACTCGGAGTTGATCCTGTGGGCTTGGGATCATAGTCGCAAGGAACATCAAGCTCAATTGGCATGACATACTATACAAAACATTGTTCCACCTCCCACTTTGCTGAGTAGCGACTGGGATCTTAAAAGCTAGCAAGCAGCCATCTAGATGCAAGAATGGGGCTCTCCTCGTCAAGGCAAAGAAGAAGAAAACCAAAATTAATGGCAACAATCAGTCCTTGCGACTGGTACACGATCTGATCTGCAACCTATACAACTATGAGACCAGAAGAACTAGATGGTGCCC
>NW_006922664.1:248489-263197 GCF_000298275.1 Orycteropus afer afer
GTCAATGTCATGAGACAAAGTGTATGTGAACTGCTGTATGGAAAGTGAATTTGCTCTGTAAATTTTCACCCAAATCACAAGAAAAAAAAGAAAGCCCTTACTGAAGCAATGCATATTGTTAATTTGCTTTCTTCTCAAACACAGAGTACACATCTTAATACTATGTGATAATATGGGAAATACACATAAAGGCCCTCTGTAGCATCCTGAAGGATGATGTTTGTCTCAAGGAAGAGCACCAGTACAGTGTCTGAATTATGAGCTCAACTAGCCACTCTTCCATCCAACATCTTTTTTTCCCCCCTAAGATAAATATTCGTTGCTTATTCAAATTTGAGTTATTTGGCAGACATTTTCTCAAAAATGTATGAAGTGAGTCAGTCACTTCAAGGCCAACAACTGACAGTATTCATTGCCAATGATAAAAGTTGAGCTTTCAAGAAAAAATGAGAATCTTTGAAAACTATCGCTACCATGAACTTGACAGTCTTGCAATATTTAAAGACTTTCTTTATGACATCAGTGGTGATATTTAAATGAATGTGATTTTTTTTATATATATTGTGTAACAAAATGTGCCAAAATGTAGAAGATGAACACAATTTGATAAAGGAGCATTTTTCAGATAACTAATGAGTGAGCTTACAAAATGATACATGGGAACAAGACCCATTCAAAGTGCAAAATGGAGCAATGGATTTTAGTATACCAGTCTGGAAATTCATTGACAGGGTTTCAGATTGCATGTTACAACTAACCTTTAAGAACTATTACTTGTCAAGTTTTGGTACCGTATCAAAGAATTTCCACAATTAACCAGAAAATCTATTATAATACTCCTCCCTTCTTGTTCCAACTCCATGTATGTGTGAGGCCAGACTATCTTCATGTACTTTAATTAAAACAGCACATGGTCAACAGATTCAATGCAACATGAGTATTCAATTATGAGTATTCAACTGTTTTGGTTAACTAGTGCCACTCTGACAAGTTCTTGTTATGTGCTGTCGAGTCAGACCTGACTCAGCGACCCCTTCTTGGGTTTTTGAGGCAGTATCACTACAGAAATATATAGCCCAACTTTCCTTCCGAGGAGTGGCTCATGGTTTTGAACCGCCAGCCTTCCGGTTAGCAGTCAAGTGCCTTATGCACTACGTTACCAGAGCTCTGACAAGAATATACCACAAATGGGATGGCCTGAACAAACAGGAGTTTATTCTCTTACAGTTCAGGAGGCTAGAAGTCTGAGTTCAAAGTGCCAGGCTCTAGTGGCTGGGTTAAAGCCTCAAGGCAGGCTTCAGCTCTGCCCTCCTGCTCTTGGCCCACTGGAGCTAGAGGCTTTTCTTCACTCAGACAGCTGCTGGCTGCTGAGATTGACAAGCCCAAGGTTGACACGTAAAAAGGCACAGTCCAGATGTTACTAAACCACATGGCAAGCCATTAATTCAAGTCTACTGAAAGTCCCAAGGATGGTAGAGCATGGCAGGCTGTTGAAAAACAACATGGCCATATGCAGGGTCCAAACATGCCATAAGCTAGAGACTGTTCCCCAAGGCTTCTCCTTATATACAGGAAGCAGACCACATCCCAAAGCAGCTACTCAGCTGCTTGTGGTAGATCCCACAATGGAGTTGATTGCCAGTCTCATCATGGGGAATAATGACCACCAGCTGCCCAGCCACTCAACCAGGCCCAGCCAAGTTGACACACAAACTTAACCACCACATCAACTGTCTTCTATTAAATCACATTCATTAAAAAGATTTACAGGAATATAAAGCAAGGTCATTCTTCTCACTTTTATTTTGGAAAATACACACCCTTGTGTTATCTCCTCCCCTTAAGTGTGGGCTGAACGTACTGATTTGCTTCTAATGAAAAGAATATGGCAAAAGTGAAGGGATGTCACTCCTATAACTAAATTGCAAATGACAATGACTTCCCTCTCTCTCACTGGCTCAGATGAAGCCAGCTGCCATGTTGTAAGATGCCTACGGACAGATCACTGGCAAGAAACCAATGGAGGGCTCAGTCCAACAACCTGCCAGGAACTGAATCCTGCCAACCTCATGTGTGAGCATGGTGTGTGTTCTGGTTACCTAGTACCACTCTGACAGGAATATACCACAAATGGGATGGCTTAAACAAACATGAGTTTATTCTCACAATTTGGAGGCTTTCAGTCCAAGCTCAAAGTGCCAAGCTCTAGGGGCTGGGTCAAAGCCCCTCAGCCTTGGGCTTCAGCTCTGCCTCCAGCTCCTAACTCACTGAAGCTAGATAGAGGCTTTTCTTCACTTAAGACAGCTGCTGGCTGCTGAGGCTGCTAAGCCCAATGTTGACAAGTAAAAATGCACAGTCCTGATGTTACCAAACCACATGGCAGGCCATTAATTAAAGTCCATTGTAAGTCCCAAGGTCGGCAGAGCATGGCAGGCTGCTGAGCAACAATACAGCTACATGCAGGGTCCAAGCATGCCATATACTAGAGACCATTACCCAAGGCTTCTGCTTATATACAGACCACATTCCCTAAGGCAGCTACTCAGCTGCTCACAGTAGATCCCACCATGGAGTTGATTACCAGTCTCATCATGGGGAATACTGCACCCAGATGCCCAGCCACTCAACTAGGCCGAGCCAAGCTGACACACAAACTGAACTACCAATGTGCAAGCCTTTCCCAGTTGAGCCTTGAGAGGACAGCAGCCTGTGTGAGACCCTGAACAGAACCAACCTAAGCCACAGGCAGGTTCTTGACCCACAGAGACTATGAGGTAATAAATGGTGTTTTAAGCCACTAAGTTTTGGGGTGATTTGTTATACATCTATATATGAGCTCATTTTTAAAATGAAGTAACAAACTATTTTGCTTTAATCTCTATTATGGTGAGTATTTTTAGCTACAAACCACATAAGCAAAAGCCCTTGGAGTTCATGACAATTTTCAAGAGTGTAAAAAGATACTGAAACCAAAAAAATTTAAGAACTATTGCCCTGGGGGTGGTGGGAACAGGGATAGATAAGAGAGGTCTGCTCAGTCAAAACAAGATCTACAAGGGGTCCATTCTCCTGGCACCAGGTGGGAGAACAGGGAAAACAGTGCAATTACACACAGTATGTAGGCCTGATTCACCCCTTTTGTCAGGTTATTGTACACCACCAATCAGTATAGTCCAAATGAGTGGTGAAGGAGAACTGGAAGAAATCATTTTCCCTTGGCCTTCACTGCTCTCGGTTCACTCAGAAGCCCATGACAACCGTAGTGATGTATTTCCTCATTTTATTCTCAGAACTAGCTTAGAGTTGATGAGTAAACAGTTTCTGTGATAAGGCACTTTTAAGTAATCTGTCCAAGGTCATGGACCTATGACAAGCAAAGCAGAGACTAAATCCTTTCCTATAAGAGCCCAAAATGTATGCTTTCCCCAGATTACATTTAAAATAAATGTTTGTGTAGCAACAGAGGAAGAAGCAGAATCAAGAACAGGAGGAGGAAATGGAATGTGTGGCTAACTGCCTCCATGAACAACTGCCTCCTTGGCCATGAGACCAGAAGAACTAGATGGTCTGGCCACCATTACTGAATATTTTGATCAAAGATTCTATAGAAGAATCCTAAGCAAAGGAGGGGAAATGTCAAACAGTTTAAAATGCTCACAGATTCCAGAATTTGTGGAGCCATGGAGGCTGGATAAATCCCTAAAACTAAGACCCTGAGATGATCTTTAAACCATAAACCAAATACATCCCCTGAAGTCTTCTTAAAATCAAACAGTTGTTGTTAGGTGCTGTCAATTCTGATTCATAGCCACCCAAGTACAGCAGAATGAAACACTGCCTCGTCCTATATCATCCTCACAATCCTTGCTATGCCTGAGCCCACTATTGCAGTCACTCTATCAATTTATCTCACTGAGGGTCTTTCCCTTTTTCTCTGACCCTCCACTTTCCCCAAGATGATCTCTTTCTCTAACAACATAACCAAAGTAGGTGGGACAAAGTCTGGTCACTCTAAGGAGCCTTCTGGCTGCACTAAATAAATAGTTTAGCTTAACCAGTAAAGAATGTATGACTTAAGCATAACGCTCTTTTAAGAAATATCTATATGAAATCAAATCGACAACAGCAACTGGAAAGAACAGGTAGGAACCTTAGGGGGCAGTGAGTTTATGTAAACAGTAAACAGGAGAGGACCAATTCAGAAAAGGAGGGTGAGAATGGTTGCATGACTTAAAGAATGTCATCAATGTCACTGAATTGTACATGTAGAAAGGGTGGAATTGGTGTATGATCTGCTGTGTATATTCCAACAACAAAATAATGAATAAGTAAATGTGTGGTGGTGGCGGCTCTGAATCCCTGTGAATATACTAAAACTCAGAGAATTGTGCAGTTTAAATGGGTTAGTTGTATGGTATGTGGATTACAGCTGTAATAAACTAAATATAAATGTGTGAAGCCAGAGTAATGATCGAGTTCTGGGGTGGGATATGAATCAGAGGTAAGTTCTCCATGTACTCCTTCTTGGCAGCAAAGGAAATCAAACCGATTGTTGTTGCAGTACATAAGAGCATGGGGGGCCACAGAGACACTGCTAGGTAAATGAGAAGAAAAGTGGGGCAGGCCAGTGCTAAACTAAGGGATAGGGAGTTCTAGTAGCGTAGTGCCTAAGGCACTTGACTGCTAACCAGAAGGCTGGCAGTTCAAACTCACCAGCCACTCCTGAGAAGGAAGGTTGGGCAATCTACTTCTGTAGTGGTATCACTTCAGAAACCCAAAGGAGGGGTCACTATGAGTCGGGTCCAACTCGATAGCACATAACAACAGTGAAAAAGCCAAGAAGGAACAAAAGGGGATGGAAAAGGTCTAGTTAGGATACAGCTTCCTCAGTCTCATCTCTGTAATAGTAATTAGTTCTACTATTATGTTTTTATATGTGATATTATTAGACTGTATTATCATGTCTTTTAATATAAGGATGATGGCATTAATTTTCATATTTAACTTCCGTGGCTATTCCTTTTATTTAAATAAAGGGTGCTGGACTATACGATTCGCAAAATCTTTTCCAGCTCTGAAGCTGTAATTCAATGATTATGTGCAATCTGAAAGATACTTGTGTTAGCCTATAAACCTATCTCAGTAGCAAAAGCACTAGGAAATCCAAAGATTTGAATCACCAAAACCATTTCAATATGCTTGGGTCTGGCCTATTTTGCAGAGGGGCAGAGGCTAGGTCATGCAGTCAGCATTCTCAAGCCACTAATTCCTACAGGTAAAATGGTCCTCTACTTTTATGGGTTTACCTAAGTGGAGCATCCCTGTCCAATTTTATGAAGTCACCCTCCTCTGGCTCGACTTGGACCAATCATTATGCACCATTGAAACATCGAGCCTTCTCTTTTGACTTGGCCTACTTAGCCAGACCACTTTAGCTCTCTTGTTAACACCATGGTGTAGACTTCATTTAACAGAAGTTAACATGGGCCTCTGTAAACCTGGCACTTGAAACAACAGGCAGCTTATTCCACTCTACCTTTCAATTTATCAAAATTACACTTGGAGGTAGCTTTGCAAGGAGTTACATGGCAGCATACCTCCTAAGTCACACGTCTGAAGATCAAGCGAGGGCCCAAGTAAATGAAATGAAAGGTATTAAGTTGGTAAGGCTCCAAACTCCCCTGCTCCCTAGGTGACACTAGATCTCTGTTGTTATGTGCCGTCGAGTCGGACCTGACTCATAGCGACCCCTCCTTGGGTTTCCAATGAGGTATCACTGCGGAAATAGATTGCCCAACCTTCCTTCCAAGAAGTGGCTGGTAGGTTTGAACCACCAGCCTTCTGGTTAGCAGCCAAGTTAAGTGCCTTAGGCACTATACTACTAGATCTCTAGTACCTTCTAATTGCCCAACTCCACCCTCATAATTTATTTTCATTTAACAAAAACTATTACTCATTTTACCTATGATGAAGTTTTGCTCACATTAAACAAAGAGCATATTTTTGACCCTTACTATCCTCAAGAAGGGAGCTATGGTGGTGTAGTGCCTAAGGCATTTGACTGAATAAAGGCAATAATGAAAACCAAAAAATAAAAAGGAGGTACTCATCTTGTGTTGGAACCAACTAACAATGGAATTGTTGGAACAGAACCCTGCTGCAAGTCAGGGACCACCTGTATATACCAACTCGATAAATGTCACCAACTAGAAGTTATGTTATTTAAGCAAGTTATGGGTTTGGTTTTTTAAAAAAACTGAACTTATCTATGTGATAGAATGAATCACTTTTATATGGCCTTTCTTGCCATGGTCTTGATGCCTACAAAATGATTGGGTGGGGCTATGCAAATGAGATGCTCATGGCCCACCGAGGGGATTGGACAGCTTGCTAATAATGCAAATAAAGTGCACTGCCCCTTATATGCATGGTCCCACACCCACAAGGATGCTATGCACCTTATTCGCATGGAGTCCCTGCACTGAGAACCTCCTAGACTCAGGAGATAAAACCAGAGATGGCACAAGATGGTGACAGCAGAAGTAAGCATGGCAGAGAACTGGTAGCAGCAGGACCATGAGACTGGCAGGAGACAGCACTGTAGGCATCCCAGCCGAGTGAGAGCTGAGTGTCTCTGGGCACTTATCAGTGGAGGTAAAAAAGCTTTATAACACTTGCCTGAGTAGGGGAGCGGCTAGAAGGCCCAAGTGGCCCAGGGCTAGGGATTAATAGCCTGCCTGTGGACACAGCTGAGAAGACTGAAGAACTGTATCCTGAGTCATTCCTAATTCTGAACTGTAACCTGTTACTTCCCTAATGAACCCCAAAGTATAGTCTGAGTTCTGTATGACCATTGCAAGAAATTCTCAAACCCACCAGATTAGTAGAGGGTGCTGTGGGAGAGACAGCTGGTGTCATAATTGGTGCAAATGCTGCATGGATGAAGTATGCCTGACCTCTGCCTCACAGGAATCAGCCTTGAGCTACTGATCTTGATTCTCCTTCCCCTTTGTGAAGTTAGATGAAGAGGTCAGATAACCATGCTGCTGCCATACCATTTTTACAATCTGCGTAGGGTATACCACCTACCTGGCAGAGTTAAGGAGGTATTTCAAGTGCCTAGCATAGTACATGAAACAGTAAGGACTCAAGTTGCTTTCCTTTGAAACCTAACCCTCTAAAAATTGTAAAACATGATCAGTTATCTATTTAAAAGAAATCTACTGTGGTGAATACTTCTGTAAAGAAGCTCACAAAAGGAAATTACATATACCTTGTTTTGTCATCAAGATTCAATATACTTTTCCAAATAAAACTGCTCTAGTCAAGACCAATATAAATGACACAAAATAACATTAAAAACGTCTTCAGATAACAACATAATGAGTAAACATGGCATATCAGGATATACAAATGTTGCATTAATAGAAGAAGGCTGAATATTGTCTGCTCTCATTACTGCTTTTCCTTTGGTTCAACCAAAAATGAAATTTACCAAAGGGTGGGCATAGTATGTGATGACCATTTGCAGACAAAAGATCACTTTGCTTCTTATTACTTAACAGCTGTGCTGCTGGAAGACTGGAAGTTCATGGTGACCTCAGAGGGGGAGAGAAGCAAGACAATGAAATGGTTTCTTCCTACCCTCACACTCCTGCCAAACTCTGATCTGATCTCTCCTCATTAGGTCTATCACACAGAGGTTCTGGGAAGAGGGAAAAATACAAAGGTTAGAAAATAAATTTACAAAATAGCACCTGTGGTGTAGTAAATTACACAGCGTGGCTTTTCTAGCTGTCAGTCTTTGTAAACCAAATGGCAGAATTTTCCATGAGCAACTGAGTAGCTCCTGATTGTTAAAGTTATCCACAGGGGGCATTTCTGATGAGAGTGGCACAGAGCAATCTTCTGGGAAGTACTCTCTCTCTCAGCTATATAGAATTCTGATGTTGGGATTAGTTAGCTTGGCCACTCTGCCATGCTCAAAAGGAGCCCTCCTACAGTCAGAAGGAGTGTCTCTCTGACTGCTGGCTGAGACGGGCATGCTGCCAAGAGAAAGGCACTCCTGAGAGAGACACACTTGCTGAGGGAGAGATACGAGAGATACACACTGCTGAGAGAGTGATGTGCTACTCAGACTGCCAGCTGCTGAGTGAGATGGCCAGCTGCGGGAGAAAGAGTGCATTTCTGAACTTGAATTGTAGCCTGTTGCTTCCCTAATAAACCCCATAATCTATGAGTTGTGTGTGGCCACTGCAGTAAATTATCAAATCCAGCAGAGAGGTGGTGGGTACTACAGGAGGAATAGTTGGTTGAAAGGGCTGGAGGGAGGCAGCATGTCTGGCCTCGTAGGAATAAGCCTTGGGCTACTGATGGTGATTCTGTCTTCCTCTTGTGGGGTTAGAGGTCAGAAGATGCGGCCTCCCTGCTCCTTTGGCAGCACCCTAAGAACAAAAGTAAAATAAATCTTTTATATATCCTCCCCTACAAGTCAAGGAAAATTCTGCATGCCTGACACTGTGCCCAATGTGTTACATGAACTCTCAATCTTGACAACAATCCTATGTGGTAGGTATTAGCATTATCCCCACTTTACAGATGGTGAAACTGAGGCTTAGAAAGACTGAGAAAATTGCCCACTGTTGCACAGCTAGTAAGTGGCACAGAGCCAAGAGTCTTGACTCCAAAATCCATACTATTTACCCACTAATTCACTACTTATTACTGTAGTGAAGAGGAAAGGGTATTATTTGATTCCAGACTCGGCTTCACCCCTTGGGCAAATCACTTGACCTTGCTGAGCAGTTTCTCATCTGTAAATGAGGGCAATGACAGCAGCCTGGCCTTCTGCATAATACCTAGCAATGCTAAAAGAGTTCACGTATGTGCACACATAATGTTAAAACTATAAGACCGTTTGCTGATTTAGGCCTCCATCCATACATTCTCATCCTTACAAATGGTTTATGTCCCTAAAAATAAATTTAATAGTTGTTGTTGTTGTTATATGCCGTCGAGTCAAACCGGACTCATAGCGACCCCTCCTTGGGTTTCCGAGGCAGTATCACTACGGAAGTAGGATTGCCCAACCTTCCTTCCGAGGAGTGGCTGGGGGGTTTGAACCGCCAGCCGTCTGGTTAGCAGGCAAGTGTCTTAGACACTACGCTACCAGAGCTCCTTAAATTTAATAGTAGTTAGATAATTTTTAACAGTCCCCAGCAAAATACAAAATGAACATTATGAGATAAGTTCGAGAGGCATTTAAGACATTATATGAATGAGCCTGATGTTCAAAAAGATGCCTGGAGTACTAGATAACGAATTTCATTCCATCATTTTCAACCAGTGCAATCCAACAGAACTTTCTGCCATGAGGGCAACGTTCCAGATCTGCACTGTCCAATACACCAGTCACCAGCCACAATGGCTACTGAGCACTTGAAATGAGGCTACTGAGATGGGGGAATGGAATTCATTTTAATTAATTTAAATAGCCACATGGGGCTAGTGGCTACCATACTAGAGTAGTTTTAGACAATTCTTAGAGGGAACCCTGAAAAGGTACTGTAATGTTAACTTTAGAAGAAAACTGTCCCCCAGGAGGCCATTCAAATGGATGTACTTAAGAAACAATGCCATACAACCAGGAAGCAATAAAGTCCATCTGGAATTGTTCCTCAATTCAAGCTGAATAATACAGCCTAACCCTGACAAGTCACTACTCTTAATTCCTTCAATATATTTTAAGTAACAACTCAACATTATTTCTGCTCCCTAAAATAGAAGGCATAGGTTAAATCAGAATTGAGGGTTTTTTTTTTCAAGTCGGGGACCCAGAGGAAATAAAAAATTAAGGGCTATAAGAGGTGCTCTGGTGGTGTAGTGCCTAAGGCATTTGACTGCTAACCAGAAGGCTGGCGGTTCAAACCCACCAGCCACTCCTCGGAAGATGGGGCAATCTACATCCGTAGTGATACTGCCTTGGAAACGCAAGGAGGGGGTCCGCTGTGAGTTGGGACAGACTCAATGGCAGTGAGTTTGGTTTGGTCATAAGGAAGTAACTTGAAACTACTGTTTGCAGACAGAAGATTTGCACCCAATTTTTTAAAAATGAAAACTCAAAAACTAATGCTTAACCATGTATTTGGGGGCTTATCAGTGGTACAAAAGGTTAACAAGCTAAGTTGTTAACCAACAGGTTGGAGGTTCAAGCCTACCCACAGGTGCCTTGAAAGAAAGATCTGGCAATACACTTCTAAAATATCAGCCATTGCAAACCCTATGGAGCGATCATACCCTGATGCATATGGGGTCAGCAGTCAGAATTGAATGGGCAGCAACTGTTTCAACCATGTATATCCAGTCCATGTCATCAACTACTTAAATGAGAAGAAGAAATCAAAAGGAAAAAGATGCTCAGAAATGCAAGAGCAAAGAAGAGAGTTTGAGGTCAGTATTCAAATATGAGAAGAAATATAAGTAGGTTCTGGCTATTCATATCCAGCTGTTACCAGAGCTCTGAGCCTCAAAGGGTCATTGCCTCTTATCTTGGTGGTTTAAAATGCTAGTTGATTAAACCTCTAATCAACTAATTCAACTTCTTTTTGTCCTTACCCCAGTGGCTTAACAGAGAATTTATGTCCTGAGTTACAGCGGCTTTTTGTCAGAGTGCTCCCCTGGGGAAACAAGGAAATCAACACTGGGATTGGCACCCCACTCTCTGGGAATAAGTGAAGTGTCCAAAGTGACAATGTTTCATCTCTAAAGTCCATTTGGCTCACAGCTTCTTTTTCAGTCCTGCAAGTACTGGCTCTTTCTTTCAGAGCAAAGAGACAGAGAAAAAGACAGAGAGGTAATGGAGAAGTAACACTCTCATGCAGAAATGCATGAAAATATCTGACCTCAGAGATAGACCCCAAAAAGCTAATTCTTGACACTTTGATCAGGTGTAAATTAGGCCCTGTGTTCTCCCTTTGGAAGTTCATTAACCACGTTATTTCATACATGGGGGATTTTTAAGGGTATTTAAATAGGTAATATTAAATAGTCCTCAGTGATCAAGGAGGATGTTGAACAAGTTCAACTGCAAAGAAATGGAGTTTCCATCTTCCCAGCTCCCCCCCCCCAAGTTCTCTACTTGTGGGCCCTGAAAAGTCCTGTACCCTGTATGTAGCTCATTCGTTGTGCAATCTTTTTCGGAACTCCACCAACTGAACTCCAGAACAAGTGTAATGCTCCGGTTCTGAAAGAGGCCTCAATTTTCCTGTATCCTGGGAGAAGCTGAAAAGAAAACTCCTTGATGTGAGTCAAGTAAGGTAAGAGGAACTGTCCAGCCTCCCAGATTAGGAGACCAAAGGCCAGGATGTGGGAGGAGCTCAAGCTTACTCACAAATTACACACACATTCATTGTTGTTGTGTGCCCTGAAATGGATTCCGACGCGTAACGATCCTATATATAATATATGTAACAAAACATAAAATGTTTTACACAATAAGATACATATAAGAAACAAAAAGAGAAAAATCGATAAGCAAAGAAAAGAAAATAAGGCCGGATTGGGAAGACAGGTGATTACACGATGCTGCTCCCAACTCTGAAGGACCAAGGCGCTCCGGCATCACCTCCCATCCGCGGCCCCACGTGCAGCCGAGCCGGGGCCTGGGGCCAGGAGGAGCGACCCTCCCGTCCCGCTGGCCACCTGCGCAGTGCCAGGGAGCGGGGAAAGGGGGCGCCGTGCAGCCCCGACTTCTGCGCGGTTATCTTACTGCGCAACAGCCTCGCTGGCGCTGCTCGCGCGCACTTGCCCCAGGGCAGGAGGGAGCCCCCGGGACCCAAGGTAGCCCCTCAACGGCGGCGCCCAGCTTGGGGCGCACGGGGACGGCGAGGGCTTGGAGAGGACAGCCGGCGCCACGGCCCCGGCTGCACGTGGCTGTCACACCTGGCGCGCCCCCGCCTCGGATCTCTGCGCCCTCAAACCTGGCTACGCCCCCTGCCCGCACTCCCACTCCCGCCGCATGCCCCCAAACCCCAGCAGTCTCCCCCTTCCATCCCACTCATCTCGGTATCACCCTCCCTCACCTGCTCCCACAGTCGCCACCCCTAGGAGGGAAGGGAACCGGATGTTCGTACCATGGCTAAAGGTAAGCGGGGAGAGTGACGAGATGGCCCCTGAAAAAAACAGTCCGTGCATCCCTCGCGCCCAGCAGCAATTAGGGTGTTCCCCAGACTCACCTTCTGCCTTGGGCTGCGTCGCCGTCCGCCCTGTACGGCCTCAGTAGTCTCCTCAGCGCCGCCGCCTCTTCCCCGCGCTGCCTCCTGTAACCGAGTCGCCATGAGGTGACGGCAGCAGCCAAACAAGCAGCCCGACAAGGGGCACGGAACCGCAGGGCCTTGCGCCCCGCCCCTAACCCCCGCAGCCAATCGCTGCGCACCAAGATCCCCACGTGACCGGAGGAGGTTGGGCCCCATGGGGAGGGAGCCGGATGGGGGTGGGGAGTATGGAAGCCCGGGTTGAGGCTTCCGCAGGCCGAAGGGCAGACAGAGGCAGCGCGAGTCTGCGCAAACCGGGAAAAGGGACTCTGAAACGCACTACCAGTCCCAGGAGGCTGTGCGGTCAAGGCTCGCTGGCTTGGATAGGGATTGGAGCGTAGTACGGTGTCCTGGGAAGCGGAGCGCACCCACTGCGCTGCGCGTGCAGCCTCCTGGGACTTGTAGTTTTGTGGGGGCGGTGTCCCGCTACCAAAAGGTACTCATTATCCTCCTGTGGAGGGGTCCTGGTGGCGCAGTGGTTAAGCGCTTAGATGCAAACCAGGAGGTCGGCGGTTTGAACCCAGCAGCCCATCTGCTGGAGAAAGATGTGGCCGTCTGTTTCCGTTAAGGATTTACAGACTTGGAAACCCTTATGGGACAGTTCTACTTTATCCTGTGGTCACAATGTATTGAAATTCACTCGGCGACAGTGGTTTTGGTTTACTATCTTGTGGGAAAAGTTTAGAAGTAGTTCTCCGGGAAGGCGCAGGATCGGTGACAGATTGTTGGGTTTTTGTTTTTGTTGTGTTATCCGATAGGGGCCCCACTTGCTGTTCTACGTCATAGAGCTCAAATGATTTGAGGATAAAGGTAAGTACTTCGCAATGACGAAGGAGGTGTAACTGGCTTTCAGATTTTGAGGTTCTGGACTTGGCACCTGCCTGAGTCCTGCCCCGCCATCAGAGCGTACTTGTACCTGTTTCGAGCTCCTGAGGGGTGGGGCCTCGTATGATTCACCTTGGCCAGCTGTCGTGGCTGCTAGCACAGTTTTCCACTTTTAGTTGGCGACTAAACCATGTTGAATGGATCCTGCTTTCTCTGCCAGGCGTTTCGTTATTTAGATTTTTCAGCAAATTCGGTTTCTGCGTCTGATGTAACCAGATATCCAACGATGGAACTTCTGAAAGTTACAAACCCACTGCCCACTGCCTTCTAGTGATTCCAACTCATAGCGACTCTGTAGTTACAGACTCACACGAAATCCTGACATTAAAATAATTCAATATGAAAACTTCTGCTAAATCCCATACCATTAAAAAAAAAAAAAAACTTAAGAGTTGAATACAAAACAGTGGAGGCAGGCGCCAAAAACGTATGAGCATACATGAGAGTAAATTTTTTATATTACAGCAGATTCCGTCTGTGAATTTTCATTTTTTCTGTACATTTGGGAAAAGTATCGTGATTTTGTTTTATGGGCAGAACACCTTAGTCCAGCTTTTGAAATTTCACAACTAGAGCCTTGTTTAAAGAATACGTGTTAGTGGATGACGAACCCATACTCAAACTAATAAAGCTGGTGGCCTCGGCCACCAGAGTGACACTTTAAGGACAAATGTCCCAGCATGATGTAGAATAAATCTACCAGTAATTCTTCTCCTAACCTATCTAGGGAATTGAGTGTCAATCCACTGTAGTTAGTTAAATCATGGTACAATGGAATATTATGCAGCTACTAAAAGCAATAAGGGAGTTCTGGTAGCATAGTGCCTAAGGCACTTGACTGCTAACCAGAAGGCTGGCGGTTCAAACCCACCAGCCACTCCTCGGAAGGAAGATGGGGCAATCTACTTCCATAGTGATACTGCCTCGGAAACCCAAGGAGGGGTTACTATGAGTCGGGTCTGACTTGACGACACATAACAACAACAACAAAAGCAATAAGCATTTTAAATTGACCTAGAGAAACTTAATGAGCTTTAAAAAAGAACAGTTTCCATTTATGTAGAATTGCCTGTGAATATGTTTACAAAGAGCTGTGTAGAAGGATACTCATCAAAATGTTAATAATGTTTTTCCCTGGATGGTGAGATTTGTTGGTATTTTTACTTTATGATTTTATGATTTTCTGTATTGAGTATGACTAAATATCAAAAAAAATCAATAAAGACATTTGCATTAAGAAAACAAGGACTATGCAAGTGACCACAACTCGTAAGGGAAATGAAAAATATTTAATAGTATTTACTCAGAAACATTCTCATTCTATGAGATTTGGAGTGGCCACTTCTGTGAATTGACTCTCAGCCAAACAGTAGAAAGACCTGTATGCGGAACACCTACCCCAGGGAGATGCACCCACCTACCCTAGGGAGATGCACCCTTTAGATCAATCAGCCATAAGACACCAGAGGGGCAGTATTCACACAGAGGGAAAGCTGGACAGACAGGAATGCA
>NW_006922664.1:263431-264228 GCF_000298275.1 Orycteropus afer afer
TACTTCCATAGTGATACTGCCTCGGCAACCCAAGGAGGGGTCACTATGAGTCGGGTCCGACTCCACGGCACACAACAACAACAACATAAACATTGCAAACACAGCATGCCATGATTTTAATATATATATGTCTATGCAGAAATGAGGAGCTCTGGTAGCATAGTGCCTATGAGTCGGGGCCGACTCAACGGCATATAACAACAACAACAACATGCAGAAATGAGAATAAAGTGAAATAGGGTAGAAAATATAAGATGCATATATATAGGGTGACTTGAATCCATAAAGCACATGCCTTAAAGTTTTGTACACAAGCTGGAGGTGAGCCAACTTTTTTATTTTGAGCTTCTTGACAGCTGAGAAAAAGAAGAAAACAAGTTACAGAGTTGATTCACAGCATCACTAAGTAAAAACAAACTGGTTGCTCAAGAGAAATGTGGTTATTACTGGTCCTGAGAAAAATAGGAACTTTAGAGGGCTATTTCTTATAAAGGAAGCCCTGGTGGTACAGCAGTTAAAGCACAAGAAGTCCTGGTGCCACAGTGGTTAAAGCGCTTGCCTGATAATGGTAAGGTTGGCCTTTCAAACCCACCAGCTGCTCTAACTAAAGAAAGATGTAGCGATGTGCTTCCGTAAACAGCCTTGGAAACTCCATGGGACAGTTCTACTCTGTCCTCACTGTCTTAGAGGGTTGCTGTGAGACAGAATCAACTTGATGGCAATGGGTTTGGTTTTCAGGTTTCTATACCATCTTTTGGGAGCTCTGGTGGTGTAGTGCCTAAGGCATTTAACTGCTA
>NW_006922664.1:264838-268398 GCF_000298275.1 Orycteropus afer afer
GCCCCATCTTCCTTCCAAGGAGTGGCTGGTGGGTTTGAACCGCCAGCCTTCTGGTTAGCAGTCAAGTGCCTTAGCCACTATGCTACCAGAGCTCCCAACACCAACCTAGTGGGCTTTTAATCTGTCCACAATTTTTTGGCGCTCCTTACTTCAAAAGCCTTGCTGGCCTTCCCTCCCCTTGGATGAGGGCCAGATTAAATTATTTCCTTCTAAGGAATACAATATAGCAGAAGAGATATATAACTTCCAGTATTGCAGAAAAAAATAGCTTCTACCTGGCTCTCCAGGTCTGGGTCACTCTCTTCTTCCTTGGGGCAGACTAACCTGATGTTTGATAGGCTCACTCTTTAAATTTTTATCTTCAGTGCCTTCAAAGAGGGGACTGTTAAGCCTTTGCCTCAGGCTCTATGAAACACTTGCTTATCTGCTGAGATCCATTATCATCAGTGTTATATTTTAGGTCTTCAAGGGCTATCATTTCTTTACCTCCAAGTCTTAAGGCCACAATGAGTTCTTTCTGTCTACATTAATTTATTTCACTTTTGCCCTTGGGATCATTGTCTGTTAAGAACTGTGCCTGCTAGGAGAGTTAAAATAAAAAGCAAACAACCAAACCACCTGCCTGTCAAGTTGATTCCGATTCCCAGTGCCCCCATGTGCGTCAGAGGAGAACTGGGCTCCATGGGGTTTTCAGTCGCTGAGTTTTCACCAGATCTTTCTTCCAAGGAGCCTTTGGCTAGGTACCAGCCACCAACCTTTCATTAGCAGCCCACCACTGCTTAAATGTTTGTGCTACCCAGGGACTCCAGGAGAGTACGGACTACAAGAAAAAAACAGTCCCTCAATCCAGGAGGGAGGAGGAAGAGGGTATTCTCCCAGGCTTCTCAAGGGCTGTGGACATAACCTGAATATATGCCCATTTATTCAGATCGTCATTAAATAGTCATAAACAAAACTGCATAGGACTGTAAACTCAATGATGTCCCAGCGCTCTTGTCCTTTGAGCTGCTCTGACTGTCATTGTGCATGAAAGTTTCACTCAAGCAGACTGGCCACTATTACAGAGTTACCTTCAGAGTTGATAGCTGGTCAGTGAGCCACTTATAGGATTAGGCTAGAGTATACCATTGCCATCAAGTCGATTCCAACTCATGGTGACCCCCATTGGTTTTCCAAGGCTGTAAATCTTTACAGAAGTAGATTGTTTGTCTTCCTTCCATGGAGTAGCTGCAGGTTTTGAACCACCAACCTGGTTAGCAGCCAAATGCCTTACCCACTATGCCTACAGAGCTCTTTATAATCCCTAAGGAAAGAGACTTTAGACTTGCTAGGTTTTTAGACTCTGTTAATGCAGGGGTGGGGAGAGTCTCAAATACTTTAGCCAACCCACATATCTTGGATATCACTGATTTCACCAATATGAGCCCATTTTTTAGTTGTACTGGTTAGCAAGCTACTGTTTTCACCAATGAAACTCCCTTTGTAACCTTCATTTTGCTATTCAGCAAAACAAAGCATTTGTGGTGGCTGCCTCTGGAATATGGATTCACTGATTAATTGTAAAGGTCCCTGCATGGTATAAGCAGTTTGCACCAAACCGCAAACCTAAGGTTGGCAGTTCAAACCCACCCAGCAGCACCATGAAAGAAATTCCTGGCAATCTGCTTCTGTGACACATGGGGTTGCCATGCATCGGAATCAAGTCAACATCATGGATTTGCTTGTGGTTTGATCAATGTTAGCTGACCACCTCTGGAATGTGAAGTCCTGTGGGGTTCATCACCAGCCCTTAAATTAGTACACACAAGATGCTATACTGTCTTTCTGAGAGTCCGTTACAGACCTTTTCATATCCTCTAACACGATCAATGGGATTGACAAATCTTAAGAAGCAGTGTGTCCATTGGAAGAGTGGAAACCTACAAAAGGGAGCGAATCAGGGAGACCAGGCTGGCAGAACCCATCCAAGCAATGTTGGGAGAGAGTATCTTGGCCAAAAGGGGACTTCACAAAAAAAAGACCCCATTGACAAGGGGATCCCTGGGGCGGCGGTGGTGGTGGGGGGGATGAAGCCTCCAAGTTAGCCTACCTTAATGTCTACGAACACTGGAAACTATTTGATTTCTTACTCACCAGACAACCTTCCCATTATAATCTGGCTTCCCACATGGGTCTCACCACAGGGAGAAAATGGGGATATGTATACATTTCCATTTGGTGAGACACTTACATTGCCCAGTATAAGAGGGGTATTTTGACCTTATGTATCAGGACCAAGAGCTTGGTTAATGTGGATCTTCCCCTGGTTGAGAGAGTCCCTCCAAGGAGCCCTGCTGGTCCCTCAAGTATCTTAAATGCATATATCTAAGTAGAAAGATATTATGCATCCCTAGCACATTGCACTTCCTGTGCCATGCCAGTCTGCATTCTTCACTGGAATGGCTTGGTTAATTCAGTCTTTCTCCCAGCAAGTTGACCAAGGAGGTGAGGGTCAGGGCTTTGCTCCTGTTACTCCTGGATTCCCAGTGTCCAGCAGAATGCCAAGCCCAGAGAAGTCTCTCCATAATGCTTATCAAGCACAAAAGCCTCTGAAGAGATCAGTGCAATGATCTATTAGTTTTCTGAATCTGTACAGATGGGACCTGTGGTAGTTATGTTTGTGTGTCAACTTGGCTGGGCCTGGTTGAGTGGCTGGGCAGCTGGTGGTCGTATTCCCTATGATGAGAATGACAATCAACTCCATGGTGGGATCTACCATAAACAGCTGAGTAGCTGCCTTTGGGATGTGATCTGCTTCCTGTACATAAGGAGAAGCTTTGGGAATGGTCTCTAGCCTATGGCACGCTTGGACCCTGCATGTAGCTGTGTCATTGCTCAGCAGCCTGCTATGCTCTGTCAACCTTGGGACTTACAATGAACTTAAGTTAATGGCCTGCCATGTGGTTTGGTAACATCAGGACTGTGCCTTTTTACTTGTCAACCTTGGGGCTTCTCAGCCTCAGCAGCTAGAAGCTGTCTGAGTAAAGAAACACCTCTAGCTCCTGTGGGCCAGGAGCAGGAGGCAGAACTGGACGCCAAGGTTGAGGGGCTTTCACCCAGCTCCTAGAGCCTGGCACTCTGAACTTGGACTTAAAGCCTTCAAATTGTAAGAATGAACTCCTGTTTGTTAAGGCCATCCCATTTGTGGTATATTCCTGTCAGAGTGGCACCAGGTAACCAGGACACCACGTGAATATTATTCATATCCTACTCATAACGTCCTATGAATACTTTAACCTTTCTTGTTCAACTTTTTGTTTTATTTCTGAGTTAATAATTGCCTTTTGTTTCGTGGATTTTTTTAAAAAAATAATTTTATTGTGGTGAAACTATAACAAAAAGTTGATGTGTAACTGTAGAACTCAGTGACATTAATTACATTCACCACATTGTGATACCATCATTATCTATTTCCAGAAATTTGACAATTTCTGGAAATGGATAATGAGAGAGCTTGATAGCAGATATCTTTCTTTGACTTTGGTGTTTTTTGTTTTTTTTTTTTAACCCACCAAACCAAA
>NW_006922664.1:269216-274151 GCF_000298275.1 Orycteropus afer afer
CTTCCTTCCGAGGAGTGGCTGGTTGGTTTGAACCACCAGCTTTCTGGTTAGCAGTCAAGTGCCTTAGGCACTATGCAAAATTAGAATAACTTTTTAGCCAGAAAATTTGACAAAATGAGTGACTAAAAATACCAGCAGCTCCTACTTTGGTGAGTAATAATTGAGGTCTTAAAAATTGTGAGCAGCCATCTAAAATGCAACAATTGCTCTCTCCTCATCTGAAGCAAAAAGAGTGAATAAAATCAAAGCAATATGGAAACAATTAGTCCAAGGGACTAGTGGACCATGGGAACCTCAGAATACATGACGCTGAGAGCAGAAGAACTAGATGGTACTCAGCTACCACTGTCAACCATTTGGAAAGGGATCAAACTTGGAGATCCTGGATAGAGTGGGAGAAATATGTGGAACAAAACACAAAATCATAAAAAAGACCAAGCTAACTGGTCTGATAGAGCCTGGTGAAACCCAGAGACTATGGCCCCTAGTCACCCTTCCAGCTTGGAATTGAACTCACTCCAGTGGTTTCCAGCCAAACAATAGACAGGCATTGTTGTTGTTGTTGTTATGTGCTAGTCATGGAGTTGGACCCGACTCACAGTGACCCTTCTTTGGGTTTCTGAGGTGGTACACTACATTAGTAGATTGCCCAACCTTCCTTCCAGGGAGTGACTGGTGGGTCTGAGCCACCAGCCTTCTGGTTAGCAGTCAAGTACCTTAGGCACTATGCTACTAGAGCTCCCATAGACAGGTATATAAGGAGAATATTTACATCAGACACCTATACTCCTTAGAACAGTGGGAGATCAGAAGGGCAGTATTGGCACAGGGTGCTAGTTCAGGGGCCAGGAATGCACAGGAAAGGACACAGGGAAAAGGTAACCACAGGGAAGAAGTGGGAAGAGAGCTGTTATGGGGATTGCAGTCAATGTCACGAGACAAAATGTGTATGAACTGCTGTATGGAAAATAAATTTGCTCTGCAAACTTTCACCCAAATCACAATGAAAAATAAAATGTAAAAGTAAAACATCTAGAACAGTTAACCTAATGGTTGAAAAAGGGATGTTTTATGTAATATTTCTATAATATAAGTCTAGTTAGATATGTCCTTTTAGTCATAATGGATATCTTTGTTACAGAAACACAAGTAAAATGTAATACTTCTGTTTTCTGTGAGGTCAAAAAAGATAATTTTTTCTTCAATCCAAGCCAAAAATCCAAACTCACTGCTATCTAGTTGAGTCTGACTCATGGTGACACACGTTAGGATTCCAAGGTTGTAAGACCTTTATTAAAAAAAACCTGTCTGCCCCACCTTTCTTCCTTACAATGGCTCATGGGTTCGAGCCCCCAGAGTTTTGCTTAGCAGCCATGTGCCTCAGCCACTACACCAGCAGAGCTCCCTGGTCTTTAAGAAGCATTTTGTAATATGTGTACTTATCGTATCTTCTTTGCTAGCTACATGCCTGTAAATATACTTAGTGAATGGATTAATTTATTACTATGAAAATAATGAAATTATAAGAAAGAACACAAGAGGGAGTACTTTCAAAATTATTTTCTTGATAGATATTTCCTAAAATTCCATCTGGAAACCAAAAGAGAAAGTAGTCAGTTACACTGATTTTCATGGTATAAACATCACAATTTGTCATAAAGAAAGACTGTTGAAAATGATGTGTTTCTCTTTGTTATTTTCTTTCTTTCTTTTTTGTTTTTTAACAGCATGACATTTAATAATATTTTCCTAAATTTCACATCACATTTTTTGTAGAAAGCAAGGCTTTTCATCCTTTCAGTGTTAAGGATCTAAGAAGCCCGTTCATTTTAAAGTTTCCTGCTGAGGAAATCATCACCAGGTATAAATAAATGTCGCTTTATTTATTGAATTCAACTGTCAGCCCTTATGATAAGATTGTGTTAGTCTGTTTACAACTGATGGAACTTCATTGATGAAAGTGTAATGCTGATAAATATAATTTTGTAATTTCCTTTTCATTTTCATTTAACATTTTATTGTGAACCTTGTTTCAGGTCAAATACAGAGCTCTGATCAAATTTTTATAAGCGGTCAACAATATCCTTCTGCCAAAAGAAATCACACTGCGAACCCCGATGAACCAATCAGATCAAATAAGCTTGCCGGGTAAAATGAGGACTCTGTTTCCCCCTCACCCCCATTCCCATCCAAGAGCTCTGCAGGCTTGTCCAGAGCAACAGTGGGAAGTTCAAGGGTCAAGACTTCTCTTGTTTTCTGCATAACCATAATGCACTGTGAAAAATAGATGTTATTTGAAGATTAAAACATTAAGGTTTATTTTAAATCTCTTACCTCAAAGAATGAGATTTTCCTTACCCAACAGACTGCAAGAGCTGTTGTAGGGGTTTGAATGTGGGTTAATGTCCATGGGCAGTGTACTAGGACTGCAGTTCCCTGGCCCTTGGTGGTCTAAGTTTGACTGAATAGCTGTCTCTCTTCCTCTGAGTTAACTGTTTCAGTTTTTCATAAAATATCTGTCTAGAGGGGAACAAACTTGAGTCCTTCCAGAATTTTTGAGACCCTGTAGGTACAGGGCTTGTATGACCATGTATAACAGTTGACAGTGCCTTTCTGTCAGCCATTGGCTAGTTTTGTCGATATGTGGTGCTGACACCACAGTGGTTAAGGCTGTTAATTGAAACAACAACAAGAAAAAATACAAACTCACTGCCATGGAGTTGATCCCGAAGCATAGCGGCCCCCATTGGGTTGCCAAGGCTATAAATCTTGACACAGCAAATGGCCTTGCCTTTCTTCTGCAAAGCAGCTAGTGGGTTTGAACCACCAACCTTTTGGTTAGCAGCCAAATGCCTTAACCACAATACCATAAATGTTATGACAAAGAGTTATGATGCTGCAGTGGTTACAGCTGTCGATGATTTTAACCCACCAGCCACCCCAGCAGGAGAAAGATGAAAGCTCTACCCTTCCATAATGATTGTCAGCCTTGGGAACCCTACGAGTCTGTCCTACCCTGTCCTAAAGGGTCACTATGAATTGGAATCCACTCAATGACACTGGAAAGTGGGAGATTTTATGGCAGTTACTTCAGTTTTTTTATGTAGATTACTTTCACCTGTATTTGAACTTTGACTAAACAGTCATTAAGATTTTTGTTTCTTTTGTTTTGTTTTGCACAACATTGCATGTGTATAATATATGGCCTGAAGCACAGCAACAATTGTGACGATGGGTCTGGACCAGGCAGTGTTTCCTTCTGTTGGACAGAGGCTCTCTATGAGTCCAAACCAACTCCACAGTACCCAACAACAGCATATTTGTACGATTACTATGTGTAGCTGCTGTTTCTTCATGTTCTGTGCTATTAACCATGGTGTCACGTGGTGGGAATATATCCCTTGAAATGTGGAGGGGCACTTGTGTTGGGTGCAATGAGAACTGGGTTTCCCCCTGACTCCTCTTCCCCACTAGGAAGGCTGCAGGCTTGTCCAGAGCTACAGTGTGAAGGTCAAGGGCCAAGACTCATCTTCTCATTTGCATAGCCATAAAGCAATGAGAATAATAGCTATTGTTTAAAGATAAAAATTTTAATCTTTCTATAAAATCTGTTATCTCCAAGAGTGAGACTTCCATACACAATTCACAGCAAGAACTGCTACAGGAATTTCAGTTGGGGGTTAATTCCCACCCTTAGTGCACTAGGGTGGCAGTTCTCTGCCCTTGTCGGAAAGCTGCCAGCATATTTATTTCTTTGTCTTTTACTTTTCATGAAAGGTTTGCATGGGATTGAATGAATTGGAGTCCTACTCCAACTTTTGGAGGCCTTGTTTACAGAGGCCTTGTATTACTGCATATAATACTGTTGTTGTTATGTGCCGTCGAGTCAAACCCGACTCATAGCGACCCCTCCTTGGGTTTCCGAGGCAGTATCACTACGGAAGTAGGATTGCCCAACCTTCCTTCCGAGGAGTGGCTGGTGGGTTTGAACCGCCAGCCATCTGGTTAGCAGGCAAGTGTCTTAGCCACTATGCTACCAGAGCTCCCTATGATAAACTAAGGCATTGTCTTTCTTTTATAAGGAGCTTACGTCTTCCACTTTGTTTTCCTGGTGACTCAGTGGTTGAAGCACTGGATAGGAACCGGAAGATTGGCCATTCAATCGCAGACTTGAAAACCCTATGGGTAGTTCTACTCTATTTTATAGAGATGCTATGAATCACACTTCACTCTATGTTGTTGTTGTTAGGTGCCATTGAGTCGTTTGCGACTCATGGCGACCCCATGCACAGCAGAACGAAACACTGCCAGATCCCACGCCAGCTCCATGATCCTTGTTATACTTGAGCCCGTTGTCACAGCTACCATGCCAATCCATCTTGTTAAAGGCCTTCCCCTCTTTCATTGACCCTCCACCCTACCAAGCATGACATCCTTCTCTGGGGAATGGTCACTTCTGACAACATGACAAAAGTAGGTGAGATGAAGTCTGGCCATTCTCGATTCTAAGGAGCATTTTGGCTGCACTTCCTCCAGGACAGATCTGTTAGTTCTGTTAGCAGTCCATGGTACTTTCAGCATTCTTCGCCAGCACTACAACTCAAAAGCATCAACTCTTCTTCGGTCTTCCTTACTCATTGTCCAGCTCTCACATGCATATGATGCGATTGAAAATATCATGGCTTCTGTCAGGCACACCTTAGTCCTCAAGGAGACATCCTTGCTCCTCAGCACTTGAAAGAGTTCCTTCATGGCCGACCTGCCCAGTGCTACATATTGTCTAATGTCCTGATTGCTGCTTCCATTGGCCTCGACTGTAGAACCAAGCAATGTGAGTTCATTGACAACCTCAATCTTTTCTCCATTTATTGTGATGCTGCTCATTGGTCCAGTTGTGAGGATTTTTGTTTTCTTTATACTGAGACGTAATCCATA
>NW_006922664.1:274893-275414 GCF_000298275.1 Orycteropus afer afer
TCTTTGCACATTTCATTGTAGTAATTGGCTTTGTCTGCTTGAGCTGCTCTTTGAAATCTTCAGTTCAGCTCTTTTATCTTGTCATTTCTTCCATTTGCTTTATCTACTCTTCATTCACGGGCAAGATTCAGAGTCTCTTCTGACATCCATTTTGGTCTTTTCTTTTCTCATCTTTAATGACCTCTTGCTTTCTTCATGGATGATGTTCTTGATATGATCCCACAGTTCTTCTGGTTTTCAGTCATTGGTGTTCAACGCATCAAATCTATTCTTTAGGTGGTCCCTAAATTCAGGAAATATATATTCTAGATCATATTTTGGCTCTCTTGGACTTGTTTTAATTGTCTTTAACTTCAAGTTGAACTGGCATATGAGCAGTTGATGGTCTGTTCCACAAACAGCACTTGCCCTGGTTTTGGCTGAAGATATTGAGCTTTTCCATCACCTCTTGCCACAGATGTAGTCAATCTGATTCCCGTGTGTTCCATCTGGTGAAGTCCACATGTACAGCTGCCGTTTGT
>NW_006922664.1:276569-280749 GCF_000298275.1 Orycteropus afer afer
GGCCTGGGTTCCCTCTCCTCACCTGGATCCCTGTGGCTGACTCCTTGCTCTGTCCTGGTCCCTCTCTATGGAAGTGGGAAATTTTACGGCAATCATTTCATTTGGTTTAATTCTTTTTGTAGTTTATTTCATGTGTGTTGAAGTTTGTATAGAAAGAGTCATGGTTTTTTGGTTGTTTTTTACATTATATCTGTATAACAATGGGCCCAAGCACAGCAATGGTTGTGAGATGCAGGATTGGGCAGTGTTTCATTGTGTTGTACGTAGGTTGCTATGAGTCCAAAGCAACTTAACAGCAATTAACAACCACGTATTTGTAAGATTATTATGTGTAGCTGTTTCTTCATGCTCTTTGCTAGTCACTATGGTGTCACATGGTACATGCATTTCAAGTGTTGATGACCATTTGGATTGGGTGTGTTTGGCAGCCTCTACCCAGTGGAAGCTTGGGCAATCTACTTCCATAGTGATACTGCCTCAGAAACCCAAGGAGGGATCTCTATGGTTGGGTCTGACTCAACGGCACATAACAAGAACAACAACAACAACAACCCAGTGCCTAAGGCATTTGACTGCTAACCAGAAGGTTGGGAGTTCAAACTGACCAGCCTTAAAATTTTTATCTTTAAACAATAGCTATTGTTCATGCTGCATTATTGTTATGCAAGTAAGAAGAGGAGTCTTGGCCTTTGAACTTCATGATGTAGGATGTAGCGTTGGACAAGCCTGCAGCCTTCCTGGTGGGGAAGAGTCAGGGGGAAACCCAGTCCTTGTTGCACCCAACACAAGTGCCCCTCTACATTTCAATGGAAATATTCCCACCATCTGACACCATAGTGAATAGCATAGAACATGAAGAAACAGCAGCTACACATAGTAATCTTACAAATATGCTGTTGTTGGGTACAGTGGAGTCGGTTTGGACTCATAAGGAGCCTCTGTCCAACAGAAGGAAACACTGCCTGGTCCAGACCCATCCTCACAGTCGTTGCTGTGCTTCAGGCCATATATTATACACACGCAATGTTGTGCAAAACAAAACAAAACACCTTAATGACTGTTTAGTCTTGTTCAAATACAGGTGAAAGTAAACTACATAGAAAGCAAACTGAAATAACTGTCATAAAAGTCCCCACATCTCAGTGCCATTGAGTGGATTTCGATTCATAGCGAGCCTCTAGGACAGGGTGGGACGGCCCCAGAGGGTTTCCAAGGCTGCCCACTATTACAGAAGGGTAGAGCCCTCATCTTCCTTCTGCTGGGGTGGCTGGTGGGTTAAAATTGTCCACAGCTTTAACCACTGTGGTGTCATAACTCTTTGTAGTAAAACTTAGGGTGTGGTGGTGAAGGCATATGGCTGCTACCCCAAAGGTTGGTGTTTCTTAATCCACCTTCCACCAGCTGCTTTGTGGAAGAAAGGCAGGGCCGTCTGCTTTGTCAAATTTACAGCCTTAGAAACCCAATGGGGGCCGCTATGCATCGGACAGGTGATAATTGCCAATTGCTACCAAACTAGTGAATTGAGTAACATGCCAACCCCACTCACTCAGATACAGCAAAACAAAATAAAGGAAAAAGTGGGGCAAACGTTACCAACATAAATCACCAATTAAATATAAATGCAATGATATCACAGTGTCTCAGAGACAACTGACAATCCCAGTTCACAGAAAGAAGTAACGTTAAACAGTGTAAAGAGACCAGAATACAGAGCCAGATAACCTCCTTCAGGAGGAAGTGGCACTGGAACCACCTGATAAGGAATTCCAAAGAATTCTACTTACGTACGTTCAATGTGTGGAGAGACAGATCCAGGGAAACACTGACAACATTAAGGAAAACAGACAAAACGCTGGAACAATTTAGGAAAACAACACAAGCACAAAGTGTTGGATCATGGGCCATACTCACAGCCGTTGTATGCTTGAGCCAATATATTATACAAATACGACGTGGTGTAAAAAAAATTACTCTATTTACACAAACTTCAAATACAGGTGAAACTAAACTACAAAAACATGGAAAGCAAAAGAAGCAACTGCCAGAAAATTTCCCACTGCCCACTGCCACAGCGTGTGTTCCAGCTCATAGCAGCGATACAATGGAGTAGAACTGCCCCATCGGGTTTGGAAGGATGTCAGTCTTCAGGGAAGTGCACTGCCTCATGTTTCTCCCAGCAACTTTCTTCGGGTTAACAGCCCAATGCTTTACCACAAGGGGCCACCAGAGCTCCTTGGCCAAAAGTTACATGCTACGTGAATTACAGAAAAAAACACCCAGCTGGCAAGAAAGGAAACAACTTGCAACATTACACAAACCATTATCAGCCCTGTAAAAACAGGGCTTCCAAAATTTAAGCAAGGACTTTTATTTCTCTCCCTCTGCACAAGTCTTCTGTATAGAGCAGTAAGTCCCCAGCAGTAGGAAGAGAAAGAAACATGCTGCTAACTTTGGAGCCACAAGGGCCAGGGAACTGGTATCCTAGTACACTGAGGGTGGAAATTAACCCCAATGCAAATACCTACAGCAGCTCTTGTACGCTATTGCATGAAGAGAATCTCATTCCTTGAGATCAAAATCACTGTCATTTCTGACTCCTAGCAATCCCTTGCTTGGGTTTCGGAGGTGGTATTGCTATGGAAGAAGATTGCCCGATCTGCCTTGTGAGGAGTGGGTGGTGGGTTTGAACCGCCAGCCTTCTGTTAGCAGTCAAATGCCTTAGGCACCATGGGACACCACCAGATCTCCTTGAGATAGGAGATTGAAAATAAACTTTATGCTTTTATCTCTAAACAAGAACTGTTCGCAATGCATTATGGTTATGCAAATGATAAGATGAGTCTTGGCCCTTGACCTTCACACTGTCTCTCTGGACAAGCCTGCAGACTTCTTGAGGGGAAGAGGGCTGAGGAGGAAACCCAGTCCTCATCTTACCCGGGTAACAGATTTGAGTGGTTTGGTTCATCAGAATTGGGAGTGAGATTTCTTTTGGAGGAAGGATTGTGTTGACCGCTTAACAAAATATTGTCGGAGCTCTCTACATGTGACAGGAAACAAGGTTCACAATATAATGTGAAATGAAAAAGAAAAGGCAACTTTCAAAAACGCGCTTAATGAGATTACGCTAAATTGCAGGGGGTTTATAATGTTAGCAATGATTTAATATCTGTAAGAATCAGTGAAATAAGGAATGTCTTTATGACATCTGTTAACATTTACTGAGCACCTGTTGTGTACAGGGACCAATTAGGACTGGAAGGTGGCCCCAGGAGAAGTGGGGAAGGTAGGATATGGAGTCTTAAAGGATTCAGCAATGCAGCGTGTCCTAAGGCCCAGGCTGTGCTGTCTGTAGGAGACAGTGACCTGACACTGCGTGGAGGGCCCGGGAAATGTAATGAAGGTGCTCTGCACATTCAAGTGTGCCATTGTGTGCACCCACGTTAACATGAGTGCCTGTGGTGTATTATTCTTTAGCGTTGCTTTTTGTTAATCTTACCAGAAAATATGATAAATATAGCTGTGTATGGCTTAAATGTATTATTTCTTAGATTACATGAATACTGACAACAAAAATTTCCATAAGGTTTTCGGTGGCCTAAGTGGATGGCTCCAATCTCCTTCCCAGTCTGTCTGAGTCAGGAAGTTCCTCTGAAACCTGTCCATCAAAGGTGACCCTGCTGGTATTTGAAATACCAGTGGCATAGCTTCCAGAATAGTACGACAGACTTACAGATGAGCAGTGGCTCCAAGAATTGTCAGAGTACCCACTGAGATGTTTCAACAAACATATGCAGCACTGGAGGTATCCACTTGTTCCTTAAAAGAAATCTGAAATACAACTGCCTGGCTAACCGAATGAAAGAGGTCCATATTTATGTTCATTGCAAAGAAAGATAATCCAACAGAATATGGAAATTATAAAATAATATCATTAATGTTATAGGCAAGTAAAATTTTGCTGAAGATAATTAAAAAACAATTGCAGCAGTTTATTGACAGGGAACTGCCAGAAATTCAAGCTGGACTCAGAAGACGAAACAGATTGGGGGATATCACTGCTGATGTCAGATGGATCTTGGATGAAAGCAGCAAATACCAGAAAGATGTTTACCTGTGTTTTATTGATGATGCAAAGGTATTTGGCTGTGTGGCCCATAACCAATTGTGGGTAACACTGCAA
>NW_006922664.1:280849-281500 GCF_000298275.1 Orycteropus afer afer
CTATGTGAAGAAGAATGTGGCATCAGGATTGGCAGAAGACTCATTAACAACCTGAGATATGCAGATGACACAACTTTGCTTGCTGAAAGTGAAGAAGATTTGAAGTATTTACTGATGAAGATCAAGGACTGCGATCTTCAGTATGTATTACACCTCAACATAAAGAAAAAAATCTTTACAAGTGGACCAATAAGCAGCATCACAATAAATGGAGAAAAAAATTGACATTGTCAAAGATTTAATTACATAATTAATACACAATTTGTTTCATGACATTAGTTGCAATCCACAGATTGGAACAGCTCTCTTCTCACTTTGTCCATGTGGTTACCTTTCCCCTGCGTCCTTCTTTCCTATGATTTCCAGCTCACTGAGGTATGTCCCTGTGAGAATACTGCCCTTCTGATCTCCCATGGTTCATTGTTCTAAGGAATGTATCTACCTGGCGTCAATGTTCACGTTATAGCATGTCTATTGTTTGGTTGGAAGCCATGGGAATGAGTTCAATTCCAGGCCCGAAGGGTGACTAGGGGCCATAGTCTCTGGGGTTTCGCCAGTCTCTATCAGACCAGAAATCCTGTTCTTTTTTATGATTTTGAGTTTTGTTCTACATTTTTCTCTCACTCCAGGACCTCCTATGGGGCAATTCTA
>NW_006922664.1:281600-282098 GCF_000298275.1 Orycteropus afer afer
GATGGATGTTCTGGGATATATCTGGTGAGTGATTTCATTCACTTCTTTCACTGCTTTTGGTTTAAAAACCACGGCTCCAAATATGCTTCTAGAACTTAAACAATTTAAGCACATGAAACATTGTCCAGAAAAGACTTTATGGTAAATCCCAAAGCAAGTCATAAGAAATTTAAAAACATCAAAATCCTACAAAGCATATTCTCAGATCACAAGGCTATAAAATTAGAAATCAACAACAGGAAGATCAAGGAAACAAATAAACACATGGAAACTGAGAAACACTCTTCTTAAAACTACTAGGTAATAGAAGAAATTTTAAAATGAATTTAAAAATTTCCTTGAATCAGGGGACTACTGGACCATGCAAACCTCAGCAATAGAAGGTGCCTGGCTCCTACTGTCAACCACTCAGAAAGGGATCAGTGCAGGAGATCCTGGATAGGGTGGGAGAACAATGTGGAACAAAACTCAAAATCATAAAAAAGACCAGGTTTCCTG
>NW_006922664.1:286323-294383 GCF_000298275.1 Orycteropus afer afer
TTGAACCGCCAGCCTTCTGGTTAGCAGTCAAGTGCCTTAGGCACTATGCTACCAGAGCTCCCTCTGTACAGAGCTCACTTTTGTATAGTTCTTTTCAAAGCTCAGGGTTCCAGGATTATCTTCTGTATCTCTGTCAATTGGTTTTTCTTTTCTTTGTTGATGAGGATCTGTGTCGCTTGTCTGCCTATTCCTCCATCTTACCAGAAGTCCCTTGGCGGAATCTTTAACGGGGCAGATCTCTTAACCATTGCACCACTAGGACCTTAACTATTTGCACCAATCAGGAGCCATGGAACCAGAGTAGACAACAGCAATCTCTCCCACGTTCTGGGACAGAAATAAAAAATAGTGGTGCAATTGCACATTGGGGTATATATCGTGCCTGTATAAATACCACACATACATGTGTAATGGGCATGGCATGGGCAAGAAACTATTTGGGGGGCGATGCTATAATGTACGCATTGTTTGCTTGAAAATATGGTACATTATTGGGAGCGATGGAAGCAAAAAGACGAAACTGGTCAGATTTTAAGATGGAAGATGCTGAGAAGTGAGAATCAGGATGGGGAAGGGGAGTCACGGTAGGCTGTGGTAAAAGCCTAGTGGAATTTGATTTCTAAAATTAAGCACATCCATCATTTGGATTAACAAAAAGAACTTTAAAAAACTGTACCAATATTTGTAGAGGGTGTGGGGGGAAATAACCATGCAAACACTGTTGAGGGGAATGTGATTTTTGACATCTTGATGAGTGCAGTGGGTACCAGAGATCAAAGTTTTAAATGTGCAGAACATTTAATCCAGCATTTCCACTCTTGGAATTTGTTTGTAGGAAGTCATTCGACAAGCACTGCTCGGATGGTAGAATCTAGAACTGGAAACCACCTGCAGGGCCTCCACTAGAATTTTAATTTCCTCTAAAGTGATGGTTCTGCCACACAACAGAATATATACAAATATTGTAAATGGTGGATTTCACACCCACCAGATGGTCAAACTTTGAAGTCTGAAAATGTCAAGAACCTGTGAGCGTAGGATACAGTGGGAACATTGATAGGCTGCTTGGGAGAGGGTCCATTTGTATGACATGCAAGAACGCCCATAACAGCATTGACCTGGAGGCCTCAACCTGCACCCAACCCAAATGTCCATCAGCATTTGAAAGGAAACACAGCTGCCACTTGATGCATGCCCCGTAGTGCATAGCAAAGAACGCGAAGAAACAACAGCTGCACACACGAATCTTACAAACACATTGCTGTTAATTGCTGTCCAGTTGCTTTTGACTCGTACAACGGAATGAAACACTGCCCGTTCCTGTGCCATCATCAGAATAATTGCTATGATTAAGCCCATATGTTATACAAATACAATGTGCAAAAAAAAAAAAATACTGAAATACTGTAATGACCCTTTTATACAAACGTCAAATATAGGAGAAACTCAACTACATAAAGAATGAAACAAAGTGAAATGACTGCCAGGAAATTTCCTACTGCCCTGGAGAGATTTCCGATTCATACTGGCCCTGGAGTCAGAGTAGAACTGCCCATTGGAATTGCAAAACTGTCAATCTGTATCACGGCCATTGAGTTGATTCTGACTCTTAGCGACCCCCATGGGTTTCCCAGGTGATTCCACTCTGCCACCCGATGGTCTACATCAACAAAATCAAAGCACTGCCTATCATTAGACAGAGTAACACAGGCCCTGTAAAAACAGGGTCATCAAGAATTGGACTAGGGCTTGAGAATTTGCTCCCTTCCATGAAAAACTTTTTTTCAAGACAGAAGAATTAAGCAAGAGACAAAGGAAGCAGCTATGCTACCAATTTGGGGCAGACAAGGGCCAGGGAACAGCCGTCCCAGTGCACTGAGGGTAGAAATAACCCCAACCCAAATTCCTGCAGCCGCTCTTGCTGTGTGCTGTGTAAAGAAAATCTCATTCTTGGAGATGATAGATTTGAAGGAAACTGTAAAGGTTTCATCTTTAAACAATAGCTATTGTTTGCACTGCATTATGGTTATGCAAACAAGAAGAGGAGTCTTGCCCCTTGACCTTCTCACTGTGACTTTGGACAAGCCTGCAGCCTTCTTGCTGGGGAACAGAGGTGCGGGAGAAACCCAGTCCTCACTGACCCAACACAAATGCCCCTCCACATTTCAATGGAAATATTCCCACCATCTGACACCAGAGTGAATAGCATAGAACATGAAGAAACAGCAGCTACACATAATAATCTTATAAATACGCTGTTCTTGGGTACGGTGGAGTTGGTTTGGACTCATAGAGAGCCTCTGTCCAACAGAAGGAAACACTGCCTGGTCCAGAGCCATCCTCACAATCACTGTGCTTCAGGCCATATATTATACACATGCAATGTTGTGCAAAACAAAACAAACAAAACACCATAATGACTATTTATTCACAGTTCAAATACAGGTGAAAGTAAACTACATAGAAAACAAACTGAAATAACTGCCATAAAATTTCCCACATCCCAGTGACACTGAGTGGATTCTGATTCATGGTGACCCTCTAGGACAGGGTAGGATGGCCCCATAGGATTCCCAAGGCTGTCAATCATTATTTAACCTAATGTATCCAAGGGAGCTCAGGTAGTGTAGTGCCTAAAGCACTTGACTGCTAACCAGAAGGCTGATGGTTCAAACCCACGAGCCACTCCTTGGAAGGAAAGTTGGGCAATCTACTTCCATAGTGATACCACCTGGGAAATCCGAGGAGGGGTCACTATGAATTGGGTCCGACTTGTCAGCACCTAACAACAACAACAGTAGACAGTACCTTTCTGTCATTGTTTAACAATGACAATAACAACACAAACTTATATTTTATGATTATATTCTTTTCTGCCTAGACATATATGATCATTCAGCCCGTCTACTACGTATCTACCTGTAGATTAAGGTTTGTTATTACTGATAATGTAGTGTTGTGTATGTAAAAGTGTTTCTCTTTTTTTTTTTTTTTTTAGTAGAAGAGCCATGTTTCTGCTTGAGAAAACATTGCTGGTTGAAGCAATTTTGAATTTCAAATAGATTCTACTCTTCTCTGCCTTTTGATTCAGTGAGTCTGGACACCTGGAATTTGATGTCAGTCCACATGGTGTGATGGATTATTTGTTGATTTCAGGAAACAGCTCATTTTCCTTGTGAAGCATTTTCTCTATTTCCTTATCCCCACTGTCATCTTGTTTCCCTGATCTGTCACCACTTCATACTCCTGAAGTTCCTGTGATAGCTCTTTTACTCAACCTGCAGGATCATCTTAAATAAACCAACAAGAAGGAGAGAGTCTTTCTGACGTCATGATGTTAGTGTGAACACATCAGTCAACTCTATTTATGTGTGTCAGGCTGCACCATGATTTTTAATGCATCACACTCCATCACTATATGCTGAGAAAAATGGGAACAATTTTCACAAATTTGTTGTTAGTTGCCCTCCAGTGAATTCCTTGGTGTAGCTCTTCCAGCCAAGGTCTTTGTAACTCTCACCAGATGACTAGGTGGGACTATGCAAAGGTCACCTGCTTGTGGTGGCCCACCAAGGGGATTGGATACCTTGCTAGTAGTGTAAATGAGGTACATGGCACCTTGTGGAGGGTGGGACCATGCAAATAAGGCTTATGAAACAGTAATGTGGGGAGTGGTCAGTTTTGCCATCCTTCAAGGCTTATAATGAGCCATCCCAAGGGTGAACAGGGTGGTTCTCACTACCACAAGGAAGTAGAGCCCAAAGGGGAGCACATCCTTTGGATCCAAGAGCCCTACACTGAACCTCCTGGATCCAGAAGACAGCTATGATACCAGAGACCAACAGAAACAGCGGCAGAGAAATGATGGCAGCAGAAGAAGCAAACCAACCGGCTGGCACTGGAAAGAGTGGTGGGCATGCCAAACAATGCAGCAAGAAAGTTGAGTATCTTCCCGCCAGAGGCCTGCTGGCACAGTGAGTTGCCTCTAGGTATTTACGGACAGAGGTAAAATTTCTTGGTAACACTTGCACAAGCAGGGCAAGGCCAGACTGAGGGGCCATGGCTGAGGGAAGAGAGCCCTGATCAAAGAACAGTATCCTGAGTGTTCCTGATCCTGAAATGGAATGAGTTACCTCCTAATAAACTCTATAATCCTGAGCATTGCCTGCAAGGTCTGTGTGACCACTGCAATGAACTATTGAACCCAGCAGAGAAGGAGAGAACAGCATGGCCTCAGGGATGGGCCTCACGCATCTCCCCTGGCCCTGGCCACGTGTCCTCCAGGCTGAGCTGCCTCAGACACACCACTTCACCTCCTGGGTCTCAGCTTCTCCTGGGACACTGGGGGAGATACCCCAGAGGATTTCTATGGTCCCAACAGATTCTAGTCACCCTGACTGGAAGCCACTTTCTCATGAGGAATAGTCCACCAGTTTTGAGGCTAAATTTACAACTTTTTTAAAAAAATGTTGTTTAATTGTGGTAAAAATATATTTAACATCTGCTGATTCACCATTTCTTACATGTACCAATGAGTAACAGTGATTACACTCATCATGTCATACAATGATCAATTATCTGTTTCCCAATTATTCCGCCACCATTGAAAAAAACTAAGTGCCCCCTCCCTGTAAGACTCATTTATGAACATCTGCTTGAGTCACAATTACCTACAGTAACCTGAGGAATTTGGGATGAGAGCAGTGTTTCTGGTTTGCTGTGGTTGTTTACCTTCCAGCATAGCTGTCTCCTCTTCCTTTCTGTCAAACACGAGTTGCTCCATTTCTTTCCTTGGATCCTCCTGATTGAAGTTACAGGCATCGAAGCCATCACTGAGGAACCCAGAAAAACTAGGGCTAGTCGCAATCTCTTCCTCATCCTGAAAGTCAACAAAGGAGCTCTGGAAGCAGTTCTCTGAGTCACACTGATGTGTCAGCGTCCTTGTTCTAGTCTCACACTTTAATGCAGTGCCACTGACATTTCCTTCTTTTGCTGGTTGTGAGACAGAACCATCCTTGCCTTCTAGTCATACACAAATAACAACCAAACTCACTGCTGTTGAGTTGGATCTGACTCATAGCAACCCCTCCTTGGGTTTCTGAGGCCATATCACTACAGAAGTAGATTGCCCAACCTTCTTTCTGCAAAGTGGCTGGTGGCTTTGAACTGCCAGCTTTCTGGTTAGTAGTCAAACACCTTAGGCACTACACCACCAGAGCTCCCACAGTTGCTTGGTAACTGAGTGAGTGAGTTACCACCTGAGTCTATGACTCTCACTCACAGTTTGGATTACTGGCCTTATTCTATCTTATCATCATAAGCACATCTAGAATAATTTCTACCAGTGAAGGTCCCATGTCTCAGCTGTGGGTCCTTGACCAGCCAAGCCTGGATGCCTATTGGTCATAATAAATAAGACCAGTACTCATCTGATCTGAGACATCTGAGTCAGTTGACACACATTCACTTCATTTCCAGAAACCAACCCCCTAGATACAATGTAAAACTGTATTACCTCTGGAGTTTTAAGCTGAGATTTGATTACAACAGGAGGCATTTTGGGCCGTCATGCCTCAAAGAACTGAGAATAAAAGAGACAGTAATTGCTTGATTCTATTCTGAATACATATGATTATAACAGCGCAAGTATCCACGAGTGTGACAATAATAAATAGTTTTCCAATGTAAGGGTTTCTGTTACACTGTCAGATTTTCTCAAGGTCTCACAAGGACCAGCCATGTGAAAGCATCTCAGCATCTCACTCTTGGAGATCCTGTTTAATGTGTCGTCAGGTTCACAGTCATTTACATCAGAGTCCAAGCAGGAAATATTGTTCACTTCAGTGCTAAGAAAATCATTGTAGAGGAGCTCAGCTGTTCGAACCCACCAGGCACTATTCAGGAGAGAGATGAGGCAGTCGGCTTCTGTGAAGATTTACAGCCTTGGCAACCCTGTGGGGCAGTTCTAGTCTGTCCTATAGTGTTGCTATGAATCAGAATTGCCTCCATGGCAATGAGTTTAATTTGGATTTGGTTTAGTCATAGTGTCCTGTGGATATCTTACCATTCTCATTCCACTTTTCTTTTCTGTACCTGAGTTAGTAATTGCTTTTTTAAAAAATTAATTTTATTGTCATGAATATAGAGCAAAAACTTGGCCATATTTCATGATTTTGAAGTGTAAAATTCAGGGCCATTAATTACGTTTGCCACATTGTGGTGACATCATCATTATCCATTTCCTGAAGTTGTCAAAGACAGACCTGGAGAGCAGAAATCTCATTTGATGTGGGAGTTTTCTTAGCCATGAAATCAAATATTCACTTTAAAGATCCCGACCAAAATCCTCCAGTCCATTTCTTTCACCCCAAATAACAAAGTCTTTCCTGTTCAAAGCTAGGCTTCTTGAATTTGCGTTTCAAAAGATATGGCTGGCTGGAGAGCCCTGGCAGCACTAGGGCTGGTATCATCCAGTTTGGTATCATCCTGTGGACTTCCTCCTGTTTCATACCATACAGAACCTTTGTTGTTGTTGTTGTTATTTGCCGTTGAGTCGGCCCCGACTCATAGCGTAAGGCACTATTAGTAATGCTTATTATCAATTTTAATCATAGAATAATATGGCTTATTTTTGTAACCTGCTTACATGTAATATTTCTCAGATTATATAAATACGATCAAAATTGTTTTCTAAAATCATTCTACATTGAATTACAGCATTATTACCCCAAAAAATCTAATCTCACTACCATCAAGTCAATTCCAACTCATGGCAACCCTCATTAGTTTCCAAGGCTGTAAAACATTACAGGAGGGTGTTCCAGCAAGATGGCGGACTAGGCAGAAAGACTGCACAGACCATCTCCAACAAAGAAAAGAGAAACCAATTAATACAGACACAGAAGATAATCTTGGACCCCTGAGCCTTGAAGGGAAGGATATAGAAGTGGACTAAACTGCAACTAGCAGAAGAATTTGCGTGAAAATACCAAAAAAAGGAGACAGACGGAGCTGAAGTCTAGCAGCGATCCTGAGCGATCCTGACAGCACAGACAGCTTGGAGATTCCCGAGTGGTGGTGGTTGTTGTTGTTGTTATGTGCCATCGAGTCGGCCCCGACTCATAGCGACCCCTCCTTGGGTTTCCGAGGCAGTATCAATACAGAATGCCCAACCTTCCTTCCGAGGAGTGGCTGGTGGGTTTGAACCGCCAGCCTTCTGGTTAGCAGTCAAGTGCTTTAGCCACTATGCTACCGAGTGGTGGTAGGACCTAAGAATTAACCTAAAAATCACCCTCCTAGCCAGGGAACAAACAGAGGACTGTCCACAGTGGCTGGGGTACAAATGGAGAAGGTGAAGAGAAAGGTGGGCTGAACTGTGGACTTTTGCCATTCCAGAGAATGCTGCCATTTTCAAGGTTTAAAAAGCAGCTTGACTATTTTGGATATTTAAAGAGACAGTGCTCTCACAGATTCATGGGGTTAAAGAACACGTTCTGCTTTCCAACAACCCCAAGGACACTTGGGACCTGCAAACCGGAAAAGATACGACATTCCTCTTGTTATTCTCATACCCCACACCCGCTTGGTGAACGGAGGTGTGGCCACCCCACACTCCCACCTACCTTCTGGGCCCACAGGAACTCCATTACAGTCTGTGTGTTCAGACAGAGCCTGGGTGCACTGACCTGTCCTCCACTGATTTTTTTCACTTTTTTTATTTTTAATTTTTCTTTTTCGCTTTCTTTTCTCTGGTGATTAGTTTGCTTGTATTTGTCTTTAAAAACAACTAATATTATTAATACTTTTGTCCTTTTAATTATTATTCTTAATCTTCCCCTACCAGGTCCTGGTTTTCAGCACTTTTTCTTTTCCCTGTGCCTGGTTGAATTTTTTTTTTTTTTAATTTAAGGTTTGTTTTCTTTCCCCTTTTTCCCACTTTTTTCTCATGATTAACCCCGCTCCTTATTTTTCTTTTTGCATTTTTCCCATTTTTTCTTCATTTATTATTCTCTTTTCCTACTTTTTTTTTCTTAGTGCCCTATCCCCAGATATAGCAGGTT
>NW_006922664.1:309906-311442 GCF_000298275.1 Orycteropus afer afer
TAGTGGGCTCCAACTACTGACCTGGTGTTAGCACCCAAATGCCTTAACCCCTATACAACCATAGCTCCTTATAACAGTATTAGTACAACATTATAAGGAACTGATTGAAAGTCTTCTTTTGTCCCTTCTTTTCTTTTAATTACAACTTCATTCTCAAACATACTAATCACCACCATATTGGAGCTATACCACCAGGAAATTTGGCAACATCAGCAACTATAAAACACTGGCAGGAAGAAAACAGCATCACGTGCTTGTAATGCAGCCACATAGTCCTAAATCCATTGGAAATAGGTTAATAACGACAGCGCTGACCTGAGCACAATAGAAGGTTCAAAAAGCAAGTAGCACAGGGTTGTAGCCAAGAAGGGTATTGCTACATAGAAGTTGGGCTTATAAAAAAATGTTTTTCAAAGACTAGGTTTGCTGGTCTGATAGAGCCTGGTGAGATCCCTGAGACGAAGGCCCCTGGCCACCCTTCAGGTCTGAAACTGAACTCTCTCCTGTTGCCTCCAGCCAAACAACAGAAAGACATATGGGGTGAACATTTACATCAGGTAGATACATGACCTGGAGCAATCAATCAGGGGAGAATGGAAGGGAAGTGTTTGCACAGAGGGGTAGCCAAGTGGGCAGGGAGTACATGGGAGGGAAGGACACAGGGAAGAGGTAACTATTGGGAGGAAGTGGGAAAAGAACTGCTACATTGTGGGGAACTGCAGTCAATGTCCTGAGAGAAAATGTGTATGAACTGCAGTATGGAAAATTAATTTGCTCTGTGAACTTTCACCCAAATCACAATAAATGTAAAAAATTATAATAAAAAAAGTTTTTGCTGTTGTAACTATTTCAGGGTTTGTTTTATTAAAAAATAATAAATTTCTGCTAAATTATTGTACAAAAATGTTATACAAACTCTTTGTTGTCATCCCCCGACAGTTTCACACTGGTGTGGTCCACACATCCGTCCCCTCCTAGTGACTCCACTGAAGGAGGGGGAGGGACCATCTTGAGTTCCCTTCTGGACAGCAATCTGATATGCGGGTCCACTGGCTGAAGACTGAATGGACAAGCACACCACTGGGTGCCAAACAGAAAGGTACGATGTTCCCCTTGTTGCCCCTGTACCGCACATCCTCCCAGTGAACGGAGGTGCGGCCATTTAGCACCCCACCCATATTCTGGACCAGTAGGAATTGCATCCCTGATCAGGCACCCTGCCACCAGCCTTCTGGGTAGGCCGCAACTGGTTCTGGGACGAGGCCCTTCCTCCCAGACTCCTTTTGGGCCACTAGGGACTTTTTCTGGGACCAGAGCCCTGAAATCAAGCCACCTTTTGGGATGGTGGGAACGTTTTCTGAGAACTGAGGCCTCTACCCAACTGCTTTTTGGGACAGCAAAAACTTTTGATGGGTCCAGACGCCCTGCCCACAGCTACTTTTGGGGCCAGCAAGATCTCTTTCTGGAACCAGGGGATTTGCTCCCAGCTGCATTTTGTCCAGGAAGGAACTTTTTCTGGGTCCAGTCACCCTGGCC
>NW_006922664.1:312266-318760 GCF_000298275.1 Orycteropus afer afer
GGGATGCTCACCCATCTGCTCATTTGCATAACCACAATGCACTGCAGAGCTCTGGTGGCGTAGTGCCTAAGGCATTTGACTGCTAACCAGAAGGTTGGCGGTTCAAACCACCAGCCACTTCATGAAATGAAGACTGGGCAATGTACTTCCATAAAGATTTACTGCCTCAGAAACCCAATGGGGGTCGCTATGAGTTGGAATCCACTCGGTGGTAGTGAGTTTGGTTTGGTTTGAATGTGCTGCGAACAAAACAAATATGATAAAATTTAGAAGGATTCTTTCATATCTATTATCTGAAACAAAGAGATTTTCTTTACACCTTTGACTAAAAGAGCTGCTTCAGGCAATTGAATTGGGGTTAACTTCCACCCTCTGTGTACTAGGCATTGCTATTAGCTGGTCATTTTCTCTCCAGACTTGGTTGTATACTATTGTTTCTCTTCATATCACAGAAACCTTTCACCTTCTACTAAAGAGTTCCGTGGAAGGGAAGCAATTTGAATCTTGGTCCAATTTTTTGAAGCCCTGTTTATATGGGGCTTGTGTTATTATTATGTAAGAAGCTCTGGTTGCCAGTGGTTAAAGCACTAGGCTAACCCAAGGTGGACAGTTTGAACTCATCCCCAGCCTCTTGGGAGAAACATGAGTTAGTCGGCTTCCTTCAAGATCTGCAGCCTTAGAAACCCTGTGGGGCAGTTTTGCTCTGTCCTAGATGGTCATTACAAGTTGGAATTCACTCAATACTAGTGGGTTTAGTTTCATTTGGGGTATGTATGTACAACACACACATAGCACGTGCATTTGGGGGAAGAAAAAGTGTCATGTTATTAAATGTATTTTGGTAACTTGCCTCTTAGTTTCCATTTCACATTATGTTGTGAACCTTGTTTCATGCCACATATAAATGGTGCAACATCATTTTTGGAAGCGGTCAACAAAATCCTTTCGCCAAGAGAAATCACACTCCAAACCCTCATGGAACCAAACAGATCAAATCTGTTTCCAGGATACAATGAGGACTGGGACTGAGTTTCCCCCCCATTTCCTCTTCCCCTCCAAGAAGTCCGCAGGCTAGTCCAGAGCCACAGCAGGATGTTCAAGGGTGCAGACTCATCTTCTCATTTGTATAACCATAATGCAGTGTGGACAATAGCTATGGTTTAAAGATAAAAATGTTAAGGTTTATTTTAAATGTCTATGTCAAGGAATGAGATTTTCTTTACACAATGGACCACAAGGACGACTGCAGGAATTTGAAGTGGGGTTAATTTCCACACTAAGTGTACTAGGATTGTAGTTCTCTGGTAATTGTCACAAGGGGGGCCATGGGTTTTTTTTTTTTTTTTTTTTTCCATTTTGCTTGGTGAAGACTTGTGCAAAAGATTTATGTGAAAAGGAAATATTTTGAGTCGTAGTCCAATTTTTGGAGGCTCCCTTAACTCAGAGCTTGCATTACTGTGTGTAAGAGCAGGTGTTATGTTTTCTGTTTTTCTTTACTTGTTTTTTTCTGGTTCATGTGAGGTTGCAGCTCTTTTGCCGATCCTCCACTTTATTAAGCATGATATCCTTCTCCAAGGAATGGTCCCTTCTGACAACATGACCAAAGTAGGTGAGATGAAGGCTAGCCATTCTCGCTTCCAAGGAGCATTCTGGTTGCACTTCTTCCAGGACAGATTTGTTCGTTTCTCTGGCAGTCCATGGGACTTTCAGTGTTCTTCACCAACACAACAATTCAAAAGCATCAACTCTTCTTCCATCTTCTCTATTGTCCAGCTTTCACATGCATATGATGTGACTGGAAATACTATGGCTTCGACCAGGCACACCTTAGTCTTTAAACAGACATCTTTGCTCCTCAGAACTTTAAACAGGTCTTTTGCAGTAGATTTGCCCAGTGCAATACCAGGTTTGATTTATTGACTGCTGCTTCCATGGGTGTTGATTGTGGATCGAAGTAAAACGAAATCTTTGACAACTTCAATCTTTTCTCCATTTATCGTGATGCTGCTTATTGGACCACTTGTGATGAGTTTTGTTTTATGTTGAGGTGTAATCCATACTGCAGACTGTAGTCTTTAATCTTCATCAGCACATGCTTCAAGTCATCTTCATTTTCTGTTGAGGAGCATGGTGGCACAGAGATTAAAGTATTGGGTTGCTAACCCAAAAGTCTTTCAGAAAAAGATGAGGCAATCTGATTCCCTTCAGATTTACAGTTTGGAAACCGGATAGGGCACATCTACTCTTTCTCTTACAGGGACTTTTATGAGTCAGAATCTACTCAATGACTATGGGGCACTGGGAAATTTTATGGCAGTCATTTATATTTGTTTAATTGTTTATGTAGTTTACTTTCACCTCTATTTGGGGAAACAGTCATTATGACTTTTTTTTTAAAACAATATTATATTTTTATGATATGTGGGCTTCAGCATTGTAATGATTGTGAGGGTGGCCATGACCAAGCGGTGTTTCCTTCTTGTGTACATAGTCTGTGTGGATCAAAACCGACTCCCCGGCACCTAACAACAACAGTAACATGATGTCATGTGGTAGTTCTGTTTCCATTCAAGTGTTGATGGATATTTGGGTTGGGTGACTCAACTAGATGGCAGTGAGTTTGTTTTAGGGACAATGAATAATTACAGATATCAATGCATATTGATCAGTGCACTCATCATGTTGTTGTTGTTGTTGTTATGTGCCGTCGAGTCAGCCCTGACTCATAGCGACCCCTCCTTGGGTTTCCAAGGTAGTATCACTACAGAAGTAGGATTGCCCAACCTTCCTTCCAAGGAGTGGCTGGTGGGTTTGAACCACCAGCCTTCTGGTTACCAGTCAAGTGCCTTAGGCACTATGCTACCAGAGCTCCAGCACTCATCATAGGATATAATATTTATAATACAATTTACTAAGCAATGCTATTTTTTCCATAGTACTTATGCCATTTTACACACCCTAAAAATAAACAAAACAAAGGTACTGCCGTGGAGTCGGATCCAACTCATAGTGACCCCTCCTTGGATTTCCGGTGTAATATCACTACGGAAGTAGATTGCCCAACTTTCCTTCCAAGGAGTGCTGCTGGGTTTGAACAACCAGTCTTCTGGTTAGCAGTCAAAAGCCTTAGGCACTAAGGCTATGCCACCAGAGCTCCCTTATACACCTTAGGACATGAATAAGGAGCTCTGGTGGCATAGTGGTTAAAACATTCACTGCTAACCAAAAAGCCCACGGTTTGAGCCCACCAGCCGGAAGGCAGGTGACAGATGAGGTATTCTGCTTCTGTAAAAATTTACAGCTTTGGAAACCCTCTAGGGCAGTTCTACTCTGTCTTACAGTGATACTATGAGTTGGAATCCACTCGATGGCAGTAGATTTTTGTGTAGGTTAGGACAGGAATTGATGATCAAAGAAAAGTGCATCGTCAACTTCTCATTTCAGTAATGGACATTTCTGCCTTTCTCCTGTGTCACGGTACAAATGTACCCTCCACTCAGCTATATGTCCACCTTCCTGCTGTATCATATGCTCACGGACTCTTGGTATTTTCATACTTCAATGTTTAACCATCTGAGGGCTTTCAAATACACCATTTAAAGTATTTGTATCCATTCCATTGTATGGCAGAATCATCACTTTAGTTTAAATCAAAATTCTAGTGGATGCCATGCAGGTGGTTTCCTTTTTCTTTTCTATTATCTGAGGAATGCTTGTCGAATGACTTCCTGAGAAGTAATTCTAAGAGTGGAAATGCTGGGTTAAATATCCTGCACATTTAGAAGTTTGATCTCTACAACCCCCCCCCCCGCTGCCACCCATCAAGATTTTACAAATTATAATCCCCACAACAGTGTTTGCATGTTTTTTTTCCCTCATACCCTCATCAAAACTAGATGTTAAAGTTTTGAAAGAACATCTAAATGATGCATGTGCTCAATTTCAGAAATCAAGTTACACAACACTTTGACAACGGTCTACCCCGACTGCCTATCCCCATCCTGATTCCCACTTGTAAGTAACCCGCATCTTACACTCTTACCAGTTCCATCTATTTGCTTCCATAGCTCATAATATATTTCCAAGCAAACAATGCATGTGTTATATGATGACAACCTCCTCAAGTATTTGTTCTGTATGTGCCGTACACATTATATATGTGTAAATGCTATTTATGTGGGCATCTTAGATGTGAAAATGTGTTACTTATACCTTTATTTTTATTTTCCGTTTATATTGTGGAAGACACTGCTGTTGTGTACCCTGATTCCATGGTTCCTGGGTAGTGCAAAAGGTTTACCACCAAAACTTTCACTCAAATCACAATAAATCTTCATTTAAAAAAAAAAGGGATTAGCACCTAGTGGTGCAATCTAGTGGCGTAGTGCCTAAGGCATTTGACAGCTAACCAAAAGGCTGGCGGTTCAAACCCAGCAGCCACTCTTTGGAAGAAGAATTGGGAAACCCAAGGAGGGGTCGAATCAGCTCGACGGCAGTAAGATTGGTGCAATGGTTATGTGATCTGCTCCTGTAAAGATTAAACCAAGAAAAACCTACAGGGATGTCCTATTCTGTAACACATGGGGTCACTATGATTTGGAATCCACTTGATGGGACCAAACAACAACATCACTAACAAAAACACTGGCTGTTTGAAGCTACCCAGAGGCATTGGGTAATAGACTTCTTTTATAAGAATGCTGGTAATATATACATTAAGATGTCCATCACGTCTTCCCTTTTAGAAGTTACTTCAGTGTTTTTCCAGGTTTTGAAAATTCTATTGTTGTGATTAACAATAAACACTTTGCACTAATTTTGCTTGTGGCAACATCAGATTTTTGTGCTATACCCATTTCATAGAGCCATGCTATTTAGCCCAGTTTGACCTAAACAAATCCTTTAGTATGAAGAGCAGATAATTTAATGCTTTGTGAAAAATATATAATAACTTTTTGTGATTAAAGCTTCATAAATATGTGTCATCTGTCATGACTTGTTAATTTTTTAAGTTTTAATTTTCTAACATCTTTTTAATTTTAATTTTCTAACATCTTTTTCTTCATACTGTAACATGTATTTTGTAATTTTATTATCTTCATATCAATGTCACCTGTGGAGATAGTCATTCATGAAAAGGGTCAATCTTTCCAACAATGAAAGTAATTATAAATCATATCAAAATTTCCACCACTTACATTTTTAAAGATGTTACATATGAAAAAGTATACAATTCTAGGATTGGAGGAGGGTTCGTGAATAGCCTGAGATGTGGAGATGACACAATTTTGCTTGCAGAAAGTAAAGAAGCCTTGAAGCAGTTACTGACTAAGATCAAAGACTAAAGCCTTCAGTATGGATTACACCTCAAGATAAAGAAAACAAAAATATTCACAACTAGAATGTGCAACATCAGGATAAATAGAGAAAAATTGAAGTTGTCAGGGATTTCATTTTACTTGGATCCACAATCAATGTCCATGGAAGCAGCAGTCAAGAAATCAGATGACCTAGTGCACTGGGCAAATGTGCTGCAAAAGACCTCTTGAGAGGGTTAAAGAGCAATGATATCACTTTGAAAACTAAGGTGCGCCTGACCCAAGCCATTATATTTTCAGTCACCTTCTATGCATCTAAAAGCTGGACGATGAATAAGGAAGACTGAAGAATTGGTACATTTGAATTGTGGTGTTGGCGAGAATATTGAAAATATCATGGACTGCCGGAAGAGTGAACAAATGTCTCTTGGAGAAAGGACAGCCAGAATGCTCATTAGAGGTGAGAATGGCCAGACTTCATCTCACCTACTTTGGTCATGTTGTCAGAAGGCACCAGTCCCTGGAGAAGAATATTATGTCAGTAAAGTAGAGAGAGAAAAGGGGGAAGGCCCTTAGGAAGATGGACTGAAATAGTGGCTGCAATGATGGGCTCAAGCATAGCAAAAATTGTGAGGATGACACAGGACCTGGCAGTGTTTCCTTCTGTTGTACCTAGGTTTGCTATGAGTTGGGAATAACCAGACGCCACCTAACAAGAACAACACACATTTTTTAAAACTTAAAAAATTAATTTGCTAAAATGAAGCATCTCCAGTTTTCATAATTGAAAAGCATTTACCTTTACTTACACATTGGGGAAGAAAACCTAAACCTCACTATTAATAGAAAGAGTATGAGTCTTCTGGTAAGATGGCATAATAGGCAGACATGCTCCCCAGACCCTCTACAGCAAAGAAATGAGACACCAATTGAAACAGTTACAGAGGATCATCTTAGAAAACTGAGCTTCAAAAAGAAGAATAAGAGTTCCAGTAAGATGGCGGACTAGACAGAAAGATTGCACAGACCCTCTTCAACAAAGAAAAGGGAAATCAATTAACAGAGACACAGAAGAAGATAATCCTGAACTCCTGAGCCTTGAAGGGAAGGATATGGAAGTGGACTAAACCCCAACTAGCAGAAGAATTTGCATGAAAATACCAAAAAAGGAGACAT
>NW_006922664.1:319415-320417 GCF_000298275.1 Orycteropus afer afer
TATTATTAATACTTTTGTCCTTTTTACTATTATTCTTAATCTTCCCCTCCCAGGTCCTAATTTTCACCATTTTCTTTTCCCTGTTCCTAGTTGAAAAAAGTTTTTTTAAAAATTTTTTTTAAAATTTTTTTCTCCCTTTTTCTCTCATGCTTAACCACGTTCCTTGTTTCTATTTTTGGATTTTCCCCATTTTTTCTCCTTCATTATTCTCCTTCTCTACCTTTTTTCTCTTTGTGCCCTATTCCCAGATATTGCAGGTTTTCTTCTTCTTCTTTTTCCCTTTTTTGTTTTTTTGGACACTGTTCCTGTGTGATTACATGGTGTGTTTTTTTGTCCATGGGCTTTTAGTTTTTTGATGGTTATTCAATTGTAATTTGTGTCTAACTGAGTGGGAGACAGGAACAGTTCCCATAAGACACAACTACACCCACACCTCCTGCAACTTCACTTACTGAGTGAGAGCCACTACCTTCTTCTCCACCAATGGGCCAACGATAAAAAACCACCAAGAAGAGCCTGAATCACCCTTGGCTGCTCTTCACAAACAGTTAACAGAGATCTAAATACAACACTGCCATGATGCCTCGGAGACAACAGACCATCACAGTCCACACAAAGAAGCAGGATAAAGTGGTAGATAAAAGGAGCATGATACAGACGCAGAACACATCCCTGAGGAAGAAGCAGCATTGGAACTCTCTGATAAGGAATTCAAAAGAATTATATTTAGATACCTTCAAAGGATTGAGAGACAGATAAAAGAAAACACAGAAAAAATGTTAGAAGAATTTTGGAAGAAAATACAAGAACAAAATAACAAAATAAATGAAAAATTAGAAATTATTCTAAATCTATGGATAGAAATCCAGAAGATTAGTATGAAATTGTCAGAAACAGATAACACATTGGAAGGGCAAAGGAGTAGAACTGATGCAATGGAAGACAGAATTAATTAGATTAAAGGCAAATACTTGAATACTTCTTTGGAAAGGGATCAATCAG
>NW_006922664.1:325821-326427 GCF_000298275.1 Orycteropus afer afer
AAAGAAGGAGTTGTGGAGTACCAACTATCCTGACAGCACGATCAGTTTGAATATTTGCAAGTGGTGTTCTGATTTGGCAGCAACCTGATAATTGGCTCCACTTGCCAAGGACTGAATGGGCAACCCCACTGGTGGCTGGCAACCAGAAAGATGTGCTATTCATGATGACATTACCCAGAAACCAACCCAGTTATAGAAGTGTCAAAAGTAAAATAAACTTAGAAACTGAAAACAGCGAACCAGAGACATCAATTGGTAAATGAGGACAAGTACAAATGAAAAAGAGGGATGAAATAGTGTAGGTACAGTACTTCCAAATGGTGAGGGAGTCAAGACATTGGGAGATAGAACAAACTGTTCTAAACTTGGGAAGAAAGTAATAAATCACGGGGTAACCTGAAAGAAAATTTATAAACCTTCCCATTAAAATAAAAAAGAGGAGAGGCAAAAATATTTAACAAATACTAAAACAATAGCAATGAAGGAAATGATAAGAAAATTCATAAACAAAATGAGGTCAGCACAAAAGTTATATGGAAGAAAGAAATAAGCAACCTCCCCCACAAAAAAGTCATAAAACCAAATGAGAGCATTAAATTCGTACTT
>NW_006922664.1:326810-328200 GCF_000298275.1 Orycteropus afer afer
AGGAGTGGTCACGTTAATTTCTGATAAAATACACTTGAAGACAAAAACCACCACAAGAGACAAGGACTCCATACAATGATTCATGGATCAATAGAAGAAAAGGGGATGACAAGGCAGCAGGATCCAGGTAAGGGGAGGGAGACATGCCCCAACCAAGAGGCTGGAAGGAGGGAAAGCTGGGGACAACAGGCGAAAGGATCCAGGTAAGGGGAGGGCAGAGAGGTTTGATATAGCTAAGGGAGATGAACTTGTCTGTCAGTTTGTCCTACTGTGGTGACTTGCGTGTTGCTGGGAGGCTTGAGGCTGTGCCACCAGTGTTTCAAACACCAGCAGAGTTGTACATGATGCACAGGTTTCAATGCAGCTTACAGACTGGGACAGACTAGGAAGAAAGAAGAGGCCATCCACTTCTCAAAGAACTGGCCAGGGAAAACCTAATGAATAGCAGAGAAACATTGTCTGATACATTACTGGACAACTTTATGAATAGCCCAGGCACATGGTCCGACACAGTGCAGGAAAATGAGCCCCTTAGGTTGGAAGGCACTCAGAATATGACAGAGAAAGAGCTGCATCATCACAGTAGAACCAACTTAATGATATGGATAAAGTAAAGCTTTCAGGACCTCCATTTGCTGACGTGGCACAACTCAAGTTGAGGAGAAACAGTTGCAAACATCCATTAATAATCAGAACATGGAATGTACGAAGTATGAATCTGGGAAAATTGGAAGTTGTAAAAAATGAAATGGGATGAATAAAGGTTGATATCCTAGGCATTAGTGAGCTGAAACGTACTGGTTTTGGACATTCTAAATCAGAAAACCATATGAACTATTCTGGGAATGACAATTTGAAGAGGAATAGCATGGCATTCATCATCACACAGGATGTTTCAAGGTCTGTCCTGAAGTACAGTGCTGTCAGTGATAGGATAATATCCATACGCCTACAAGGAAGACCCATTAATATGACTGTTATTCAAATTTATGCCCCAACCACCAAAGCCACAGATGAGGAAATTGAAGAATTTTATCAGCTTCTACAGTCTGAAATTGACCAAACATGCAATCAGGATGTGTTAATTATGACTGGTGACTGAAATGCAAAAGTTGGAAACAAAGAAGAATCACTGGTAGTTGGAAAATTTACCCTTGGTGACAGAAATAACACTGGAGATTGCATGATAGAATTTTGAAAGATCAACAACTTATTCATTGCCAACACCCTTTTTCAACACCACAAACGGCAGCTATACATGTGGACTTCACCAGATGGCGTACCAAAGAATCAGACTGACTACATCTGTGGCAAAAGGTGATGGAAAAGCTCAATATCTTTAGCCAAAACAAGGCCAGGAGCTGATTGTGGAACACACCATCAACTGCTC
>NW_006922664.1:329070-329756 GCF_000298275.1 Orycteropus afer afer
GAAGAGATCCATATTTGTACCCATTCCAAAGAAAGTTGATCCCACAGAATGTGGAAATTATCAAAAAATATCATTAATGTCGCATGCATTTTAAACCTTACTGAAGATAATTCAAAAATGGTTGCAGCAGTATATTGACAGAGAATTTCCAGAAATACAAGCTTGATTCAAAAGAGGACATGGAATGAAGGGATATCATTGCTGATGTCAGATGGATCTTGGCTCAGAGCAAAGAATAGCAGAAAGATGTTTACTTGTGTTTTATTAACTATGCAAAAGCCCAGCATTCCTGGGCATTTTCTTGGCCATCATCATCCTGTTCCCCTTTGGGTTCATCTGCTGCTTCGCTTTGAGGAAGTGGAGATGCCCCAGCTGCAGAGCCACCTTTTCCTAAAGGGAACACCATACCAGGCTTCCCAACCTTGTGGTCTTTTTCTAATGTAAATGGTGTGTACGATAGCTTTACCAGGGAAGCTTCAGGACAGTTGTGTCAGGTGTGGCGGGCCGGAGGCTGAGGTCCCTGGCCCAGGGTCAGATCTGGAAACTCAGGTGAGGGCAGCTCAGTGAATCACTGTTCTATTCTCTGCAGTTTTCACTTTGAGAAGGTGAGGAATACTGTTTTAATAAATGAAATTCATACAGAAGAAAAAGAAGATGTGGAACAAGGGACATCATTGATGATATCA
>NW_006922665.1:0-521 GCF_000298275.1 Orycteropus afer afer
ATTAGGTATGTCTATGAAATCAGGAGTGTATCCAAGAACATATATAGGGTTGGCAGACAATGGTTCTATAAGTTACATGAATGATCAGAATTCCCAGGTGTACAGTAGAGTTGACAAGGGGCGAGGTTTTGGTCACAGTTTGGTCACAGCCAGCTACCCAGAGGGACCAAGTAGTTGAAGCTGTAGGCTTCGGACCATAGTCGCAGTGGACATCAAGCTCAATTGGCATAACATACTATACAAAACATTGTTCTACCTCCCACTTTGGCGAGTAGTGACTGGAATCTTAAAAGCTAGCAAGCTGCCATCTAGATGCAATGATGGGTCTCTCCTCATGAGAGCAAAGAAGAATGAAGAAAACCAAAATTCATGGAAATAAATAGTCCTAGTGACTGGTACACCATCTGATCTGCAGCCTACATGACTATGAGACCAGAAGAACTAGATGGTGGCCGGCTACCACTGTCATCCAGTTGAAAGGAGATCTATGTAGGAGATCCTTGATAGAGAGGGAGAACAAT